>NW_005187450.1:2877221-2884188 GCF_000239375.1 Pundamilia nyererei
GACCACATGAGCGCAGGACTCCATATAAAATTATTTTCTTTATGCATATTTTAAAGAAATATTTGATACAGATAACATTTACATTTTTCATCAAATTGAATTGAATTGCAGGTGACCCATAGGGGCATAAAAATACCTGTACACAAAACACGAGAAGAACACACATGATATTAGGATATATATTTTCTAAAAATAATCAGTTTTATGATGAATACTATGTTGAAACCGTAGCTTATGCCTGGCCACTTGTCATTGTTATTCACAGTGTAGTGTGTGCAAATGATCTCACCAATGTCCTGTTTGGTCAAAGGTTAGGTCATGCAAAACAGGATGTTTATGCAACAGGATGTATCATTTAGGCATAACCCAAAGATACATCCTCGAATTATTAATACAGTTTGCATGTATGCATATGCTTGTAACCCCATATTATTTTCCAGCCAAATCAGTACTTGTATACCGTCATACATGGGTTTTCCCTTAAGCAAAACCTACATTAAAGAAAACTCATCACTTAAGACTGTTGAAAGGTTGTAATAATGTGTCTATTCACTTAATTAGTTCTCTGATTTCCTTTGTCTTACTAACTGTCACTTTTCCTATGCTGCTCTCTTTTAGAGATCTGCAAGTAAATTTACGCTGCCTTTATGGTTTAGCTGAAAAAAGTGTAATAATAAATAACTGTATATAATATAAAATAATAATTGTATCATAAGAGAAAGCAATAATATATATAATGCTTTATCAGTCTCTAACAAAAAGTATATTTTGCCACTTTCTTGCAAACCCCTAATCAAAAAACTTTTACAACTATGAACATATTTACATGTAGTATGAGCCATTAGGGATTGTTAAAGACAGTGGTATTATTACATTCTTTTGAAAATTTATTCTAACCAGTGTGCTGCCAGTATTTATCAAGCCTCTCCAAGGATTCTTGGCTTAAGTTTTATCATGCAGTTTTCAGGCATTATGACAATGGGTTTCTGCATTGGATACATTTTTTTAATAAATCATTTTTGGTAACATATAATCAAGTGCAAGTTAAAAGAATGCCTCATTTATCCACAGCTGGGGGCATTTCAGTTACTATCCAGTCATCAAAGGCACTTAGCAACTTGAATGTGTTTTGCATACTAATTTGTGAATTGTCTTCCAACCATTAACAAGTACGTATGTACGATATCAACAGCCATGCATCATTAAGCTCATGGAAATAAATAGTGGTAACTTGCTCATACAAGTAGTGCATTGCTTCTTATAAGCACAGTGTAATCTCATTAGATGCCAGATCAGACTGGCAAATGGTAACTATGAGGCATTTTCTTACTTCTCTGTATCTGCTGGGAACTTTTTTACATACTTTGACTAAATGCACAATGTCAGCCACAGACTTCCATCTGGATGGAGATTATTTGATTGGTGGACTTTTTAATATTCATTATGCCCATGGCGGTATTTATCAAACAAAACCACAGGCCATTGACTGTTCCAGGTAAGCTTTCTAACCAAATCTTGATATGTGGAACTCTAAAAGTACCAAATGACACACCTTACATTATATAACTTCACCTAAACTAAGTCACTGAGTGTAACTTAGTAGCACATTTACATGTAACTACATTAAGATAACAACATTAAGTCAGCTGTGAACAATTTTTATGTTTCATTTAAAAACTTTTACTCTCTTTCTCTGTCAACAGTCAACCATTCAGTCTCTCAGACTATCGGAGGTTTCAGATGATGAGATTTGCTGTGGAACAAATTAATAACTCTACCTACATACTGCCAAATGTGTCCCTTGGGTATGAAATATTTGACCACTGCTCAGATACAAAGAACTTCCCAGGAATTTTAAATCTTATCTCAGTAAATGGCCTGATTCAACCTTGGTTTGAACCACTCAAGAATTTTTCCAGAGTGATGGCAGTGGTTGGCCCTTTTACAAGCACAGATGCCCTGACTATAGCCCCGCTCTTCATGACAGATCTCATTCCTATGGTAAGTTAAAATTATAAACTAAAATGAAGTTCACCTAAAGTCGTGAATATATGATGAGAAATAGTAAAAATGTCTCCATTACTCTCTCGACAGGTCAGTTATGGAGTTGGCAGCTCTCGCCTATCAAATAAAATAAAATTTCCTTCCTTCCTACGGACAGTGCACTCCAATGACGGGATGATTGAAGTCATTGTTAAGATCATAGTGCACTTCAATTGGCGCTGGGTTGCTTTCCTAAACAGTGACAATGATTATGGTCGTGATGGCCTAGATCTTTTTATAAAGAAGATCAACGGTACTGACATCTGCCTAGCTTATACGAATGCTCTCAATGACAATACAAACTACTCCCAAATATTCGAACAGATAGAAGCACAAAAAATACATGTTGTCATTGTTTTTGCTCCAGAAGCGACTTCAGAAGCTCTTGTTGAGACAGCAGTACAAGTGAATTTCAGAAATAAAGTGTGGATAGCATGTGACACCTGGTCCATTAACAAAAGGCTTTCCAAGATGAAAGGAATCAGAAACATTGGAACTGTACTAGGTGTGTCTCAGCCAGTAGAGACAGTACCCGGCTTCAATAATTTTATCTACTCTACCAAAAGACAGACGTTTTTTAAAAATGAAGCACAAAATGGGTTATGTAATCAGGCTTGCAACTGCAGCTACGTGACACCAGAGGATATAATTTCAGCAGATGCGTCTTATTCATTTACTGTTTATTCAGCTGTGTATGCCATTGCTCATGGTTTACACAATGCCTTGCAATGTGGAGATGGTAAATGCAGTGATAAGATTACCCTGTTCCCATATATGGTAAGTGTGCAAACAGTACTCGAGAGATTATGTGTTTCATCTTACTGACAACTGTAACCTCTATGTGTGTCTAAACATTTTAAAATACTGATCCTTCCTATCTTTTTTGTGATCACACACTGCATAGAGCAAGGTATATAAGGTGGGTAAACTAGAATAAGACGCCACCCTCTCTATCTCTAAGTTTATTGAGCTTAAAAGTCAGTATCAGAAGTAACATCAGAAATAGTTCTCCAGGCTTCTTGAAGGACATTGCAGCTGCATTTTGTTCTATTCTCTGTCAAGATCATCCCATACTGCACCAATCATGTTAAAGTCTGGACTCCTTTGGCCAGATTACTATTCCAGCAGAGTACCTGATCAAGGGGAGGGCATAGGCATAGTGTCAAACCTTACGTCTCTCTTAAAATGCATCCATCCAGCCATTACCTCCTACTTCTTGTGTCCTCAAAATCCTTAAAATGTACCCTTTCTGTAAAAGGTTTCACCATACTGCAGTTTCTCCTTTCTCTGGGCTATTTCAACAGCCTAAGTAATAAGTGTGAATATCCTGTTACAGTTACCTCTTTATGCCTACAACAGGTTTTAGAAGAGTTGCAGAAGTCAAACTTTACACTTTTAAACCAGAATATTCAGTTTGATGAGAATGGAGATTTCAAGTCTGGATCATACTCAGTAGTTTTCTGGAATCAGACTGGAGATGCACAGGAGATTGGCTTTTACAGCTTTTATCCATCTCTTCAATTCTTCATCAACAACACCATGATTAAATGGTACACAGATGGAGATGTAAGTTGTGTTTTTGAATCTTTTCATACAGTATATCAACACTTTAGACAGTATAAAGTAATCAAATCATCATTTTTTGTATCTTTTTTCCTTTCAAATGATACATTTGTACATAAAGACACACTAGTGTAGTTATTCCAGGGGCAAAACATACTATCGAGTAAATAAACAGATGGTGGTTGTTAGTATCTAGTGAGCAGCCCTAAATTTTAAAAACTGTGGCTGCAGTCCTTTTCCTGTTGTCTGTATATTTTACAAAATAATATCCTTGAACAGGTACCTACTTCATTATGTTCAGCAGAATGTCCTATTGGATATGTACAAAAGCAAACTGGAATCCACAAATGCTGTTTTAACTGTGAAATATGTCCAAATGGAACCTATATCAACATCACAGGTAAATTATTTTAAGAGTTTCATGTATCATAAGTTACCTGCAGCATTTTCTTTTTCAAAAATCAGTTTAATGATGGTCTGTCCTTTTGTTGTCTAAACAGAAGATCGCTACAACTGCATCAACTGCAAAGACACACAATGGTCTAAAAAAGGAAGTATTTCATGTGATCTGCGTGTAGTGGAGTATATGCCATTTACAGACAACTGGGCTATACTGATCATGGTCGGTGCCTGGGCCTTAGTGGGCATGGCATTATCCATGTCTGTTCTCTTTGTTGTTAACTATAACACGCCTGTTGTCAAATCTGCTGGGGGACCAATGTGCTTCCTAATTTTAGGCTGTCTCAGTCTGTCTAGTCTTAGTGTATTTTTTTACTTTGGCAAGCCAACAGTTGCTTTCTGTGTATTAAGATACTTGCCATTTCTGTTATTCTACACTATTTGTTTAGCATGTTTTGTTGTGCGCTCTTTTCAAATTGTTTGTATTTTCAAAATAGCAGCCCAGATACCCAAACTCCACAGTTGGTGGATGAAATATCATGGACAGCACCTAGTCATCACTGTGGCATTTATCACTGAGGCTTTCTTGCTTCTTATTAGCTATTCATATGCTGCACCCAAACCCTACCAAGACAAAGTTTGGTACCCAGACAAAATCCTGCTTGATTGTGAAATTAATCCTAAAGCAATATCTTGCTCTGTGATTTTACCTTTATTGTTGTGCTCTCTTTGCTTTGCTTTCTCCTACATGGGAAAAGACCTACCAAAAAATTACAATGAGGCCAAAGCAATAACTTTTTGTCTCCTCCTGCTGATCTTAACCTGGATTGTTTTTGTCACACAATATATGCTTTACCGTGGGAAATTCATCCTAATGTTTAATGCTCTGGCTGTACTCTCCAGCCTCTACTGCTTTCTGTTGTGGTACTTCCTCCCAAAATGTTACATCATCATTTTTCAGCCACACCGAAACACACCTAAGTACTTCCAAAGTCTCATTCAAAATTATACCAAAACAATTAGCCAATAGCTGCCTCGAATAATTTTGTGTCTCCACAGGCAGAAAAACTAATGTACTCAGGACCTTCTGCTAAAATGTTGCTTTTAAGTAATTTTCTTATTTAGATCAGGAGTTCTCTTTTGGTAAATATGCTTATGGATTTTTGTGACAAGAGTTAGATGAAAATGAATGAGAAGATGTTGTTCTCTCAAAAGTTACCAGTCTTACTTACACTTATGTTGCTCTAAATGAAATCATCTCTAAATGAGATAAGACAATTAATTAATTAATACCTGTTTACAATGTAAGTACATAAATATATATTTTCCTTTGGACCAAGATAATCTGGTTTTTTACCTTGTTCCTAGGCTTTACGATCAATTGGTTCTGAATAGAACCTTGTTCTCAACAAAGCCGTAGGAGAGTGGTATCAATTCTCTCATCTTATTCACAAGAAAGCAATTATGTGTACTGTATAAAATGTAAACTTTTCTTGAATGGATAGGTTTTCTTTGTTTGTTTTTCTGTAGTAGTAGCAGTACTAGTGCTTTTCACTCATGTTGCGCTTAATTAATAAGCAAAACCCAATAAAGTTTAACCATTACTAGACAAGTCGTGAATTCTCCAGACTTAATTTATTTATCAACACATCAAGTTTGGAAGCCAATTCTGTCCAACTGCAAAATGTTGTTTTGTAATTTTCCCTTTGTTATTGTGCTCTCTTTGTTTTCCCAACAGGCAACTTGTTTAAGCAAGGTACAGACAAATCAGTGATCATGTAGATAAGACATGAGATGTTTATTTACATTTTTCAGTGATGTTCTGTACCCCCTAGAGAAGGGGTGTCGAACTCCAGGCCACGAGGGCCGGTGTGCTACAGGTTTTAGATAACATCCTGGGTCAACACACCTGAATCAAATGATTAGTTCATTACCAGACTTCTGTAGAACTGCAAGGCACATTGAGGAGGTAATTTAGCCATTTAAATCAGCTGTGTTGGATCCAGGACACCGGCCCTCAAGGCCTGGAGTTCGACACCTGTGCCCTAGAGTATAGTAATACAACATCTCACTAAAAACATCCTTGTATACTATCATTCATTGTTCCGAATTTAGTCCAAGATGCATCTTTATTACAATGTGGATTTCTAAAATGCCTCTTTTCATGATAAATTGTGGGGTTTCCATCATTAATCGCCCGTTCTAGCAAACTTACCTAGCATTTATACAAAAGCACTGCTCTGCTCCTTGTTTAGACACTTTTTAAGGGTACTCAAGCATCCTTAAATTTCAATTCTATTATTTAGAAGTAATAATGTAATTTTATGTTATCTCACCTAATATCATATTCTGGCAAACTGTTTATTGACAATGTTGCATGTCAGAAGGAAACAGGTTTAAATGTCCAGTGTTCTTGATGTCATGATGTCACAGTGCACTGATAGAAGCACTGGATGCTTTAACAACAAGGCTTTACATTAAAGGTCATTTTTTGGCATTATTTATTAGGAAAAAAAGCATAATGTATTCATAGATATAGTGTGTAATTACGTCTTCCAACAAACTGATGCATTCTCATAAACATAAAATGTATCTTTTAAAAATACATAGGAGTGGGTTTGCTGTATGTTCCGATGTTCCTCCACCATATTTGAATACAGTGGCTGTGAAGGATATCTTCCTTCCAACTAATGGCATTTTACACGTGTGTGTATAATTCGCCAAAGGTGGAGAGTAAAAAAAATCATAGGCATCTGTGTACCATGGAGGGATTTTTATATTCATGGGCACACCTTCAGACTCAGCATATACAGCATCATACCTGTTTTATCATTAAAGACAGGGTCTCCTTCACCAAAGCAATGTTTTGGTGAAGGAAACTGTGCTAATAATAATAATAATAATAATAATAATAATAATAATAATAATAACAATAATAATAATAATAATAATAATAATAATA
>NW_005187450.1:2884208-2893267 GCF_000239375.1 Pundamilia nyererei
ATAATAATAATAATAATAATAATAATAATAATAATAATAATAATAATACAAAACCTAACGTAACTGCAATAGATGCACTTTTAATTATAAAGTAAAGAAAATGTTTTGGGATTAAAGTACAAACAAACAGATGACTGTTATTATGCCTAATGACTTTAACCATTAGCATATAACTGATTCTATATGAAAGTGTTTCAAACTACTGACTATTGCTAGTTAAAGCAAGTTTATCTGTAATATTTTGTTGCATTTGGTCTTAATGCAGAGTTATAGTTGAAACACATTTTTTGTTTATCAGCCCACAGTCTCACCAGATGAGACCTATCTCTTAATATGAACCAGAAAGTTCTGCCCTTCAAACAGGGAGTTACCTGAATTCAAATTTGGGTTAGGGTTCTTGTCATTCACCACTTACATCTGCTGAGTGATTGCAAATTTTGAATGGCCTATGTGGTTACATGTTAAATTATACAGGGATCATTTGTAAGAGGATGTGGTCACTTACTGTTTGGCAATGATCAAGGGGTGAGTTGTTGTTTTTCTGTCTTTTGTTGCTCTGACCTAGTGCAATCTTAGTTGAAGTACACATTTCTTCCAAAGGACAAATGCATTTTGGCACATTTTCTGCAGTGGAAAGAGCAGCTTGTAGTTAGCATTAGTGTGCTTCAGTCATTTTAATAAATATCTACAAATACGAATAAATAGTTTGACAGTGGATGTAATGATTTTGTGATAGTGTAACATGATTTAAAAACATAAAACCAGCCAAAGGGCTTTTAAATCAAGGCCCAAACGTTTTATGCCAGTATTTATGCCAGCATTTCAGAATTCTTTGGTTGCGCCCAAAGAAGACAAAGATATTTTAAAGACCTCATATCTGTCACGGAGTCAAATAAAATCTAAAGTAAATGTGTTATAATGTCTAAAGGAAGGAAATGATTAATTGAGTTATTCCAGATAGAAGCATTACACTAATTTGCTTGTGATGGTTGTTCAACTTTGTGCACAAACAGCAGCTTGGATGCTTTTGCATACTGATTTGTGAAAGTTCATTCAACCATTTATAGCATCACCATGTGCATGTAAATGATGACGGGAGGGGACAGTCATCACTGTATCATAACTCACTAAAGGCAGAGGCACATTTTGGTAGAGTGCACAACAGAACACTAAGAAAGAGCTTCAGCAATGAAACCTTTTTTAGAATCTTTCTGTCTGCTAGGAGCATTTCTACATGTCTGCACTCAACATACTATCCCAGCGTCAGAGTTTCAGCTGGAAGGGGATTATTTGATAGGTGGACTTGTTCACATTCATGACGACATTGGCTCTGTGTATCATGAAAGACCAGAAGCTCTCGACTGCACCACGTAAGTTTTATGATAAATCTAGTTGGATGCCTTTACAAAGTCCAACTGCGTAGTATAGAATTTAATCTGATCTGTGTCCTTGTTCAATTGAATTTATGTAATAATAACAAAACTACAGAAATACGAAGCTTTTAAGCAATATTTCAGATTTTTATGGTTAATCCTGTTCTTTTGTCTTCTTGTCTTCAGTAAACCACTCACATTCTCAAATTATCGGAGATTTCAGATGATAAGATTTTCTGTGGAGCAAGTTAATAACTCTACCAATTTACTGCCAAATGTATCTCTTGGCTATGACATATTTGACCACTGCTCAGATACGCAGAATTTTCCAGGTGTTTTGAAATTAATCTCAGCTAATGGTTCAATACAACCTTGGAGTGACAAACAAAGTGTTCTGTCTAAAGTAATAGCTGTGGTCGGTCCTTTCACAAGCACTCAATCCCTGACCGTAGCCCCGCTATTCATGGTAAATCTTGTTCCTATGGTAAGTTGTTAACAAATAATATGACAAAAACAGTTTTATAGAAAGATTATGACTTCTTTTTGTCATTATTTATTGTACCTGAAAATGATCAAATTCTCTATTATTTTCTATTTAACAGGTTAATTATGCAACTTCTTCTTCTGTGTTCTCAAATAAGGCAAAATATCCATCGTTCCTGCGTACATTGCCTTCCAATTTAAACATGATAGATGTGATTGTAAGAATCTTGCAAAAATTCAACTGGCGCTGGGTTGCTTTCCTTAACAGTGATGATGATTATGGTAATGATGGTCTGGATTTGTTCACTCAGAGGATAAAGGATACTGAGATCTGCCTACCATATTCCAAAGGCCTGAGTGACAGCACCAATTACTCTCAAACGTTCAAACAGATGGAGGCAAAACAGATAAATGTCATTATTGTTTTTGCTCTAGAAAACAATGTTGAACCTCTCATTGAGTCAGCAATGCTACTGAATGTGACAAATAAGGTGTGGATAGCAGGGGATGCATGGGCCTTGAACAAAAAACTCCCCAAAATGAAAGGAATCAAAAACATTGGAACCGTACTTGGAGTAGCTGAGCCAGTAGTGACAATACCTGGTTTTAGTGATTTTTTGCATTCTTCCAAAGCCCAACTTCATTGTAAATATGCAGAGCAAGACACATTTTGCAATCAGAAATGTAACTGTAGTTGCATGAATCCTGAGGATATCTTTGCTGCAGACCCATCATACTCTTTTGCAATTTACTCTGCCGTATATGCCATTGCTCATGCCTTACACAATACCTTACGATGTGGAGCTGACAAATGTGATAGCAATATCACAGTGTACCCCTACATTGTAAGTATACAAGCCTTTTTTTAATCATCCTGAGAACTGTCTAATAATGTTATGTAAAGGTGGTAATAATGTACTATAATACAGTACAAGTTATTGGACAAAAGGACCCCCTGATGATCCTCTAATCGCCTGAGCAGAGGTGTGAAACTGGCTCAGGCAATTAGAGGATCATCAGGGGGTCCTTTTGTCCCTCTGTGGGGGGACACTCCCACTAGGTTTAAATCTGGGATTCCCCACCATTTGACCTTAGAACTGAAGAAGCTTCTCGGATGAGAGGTGAAACGTCTTCAAGCAACTTAAAGAAGTCCAGACGCTTTTCTTTGCAAGCTCCTTTGATTATATATGCTTCATTTTCCAGTTAAACACACTTTAACAACCAGGGTTTTTTTGCACTCCTGAATCCAGGTTATAAAGTAGAAACTACTGCACATGTTTCCAGGTAGTCATGACACTTCCTGGAGGTTTTTGTTTTCTAATATGTCAATAATATGCCAGTAGTTAGAAACTGGCGGTCTTGCATTTTGCATCCCTGATTTCTGGTTAATACCACATGCTTCCAGGTAATAGGCCACAACATTAAAACACAGTCTTTGCATTTTCATCTTGAAACAAATAAAAATACTGAGGACCAATGTAGGATTAGTTTTACCATTATAATAGGATAAATATGTCCCAGAGTCTTGAAGCACTGACCAATATTACCTTATTATATTTTAAGAGTTTACTACAACAAGTGTTTCTTTTCTTTTCTTTTTTTTATTTAAATGCACAGGTTATCATATTACTACCACCATATTAATACATTGTATCATATTATATGCTATAATAAACTATACTTCTACTAACTGGTTTCTTGGATAATGATTTGCTAATGATCTTTATGATACTGATAATAACTTGATACTTCTATATTATTACTTTCTTGTTACCAAATTACCAAATATTACCAAGCCATTACTGACAGAAAGTACTCTCTATGCTTCTAAGCAGCTAGAACAGGGAATTGCCTTCTACTGTGTTGAATTCCATCTTTTAACAATAGCCTGCAAGTGGTTTGAAACTGAGATGACGTATTGTTGTAATTCTGAAACCAAACTCTTTTTCAATAGTTGTAGAACTTGTCACTTCATATTGTGAAAAAATTTAGGTCTACCATCTATATCATCAATATATGATTTTTTTTTCTTTTAAATACAAAGAATTAATGGTTGTGTAATTTTTTCTGCACACATCAGGTTCTAGCAGAGCTGAGGAAGTCAAATTTTACACTTGTAAATAATAGTATTCAGTTTGATGACAACGGAAATCTAAAGCAAGGATCCTATTCAGTAGTTTTCTGGAATAACAGTGGTGATGCACAGGAGATTGGATTTTATCAGTTTAATTCAGAAGTGCATTTCTTCGTGGATGATAGCAAAATTGAATGGCACACCAATGGAGAAGTAAGTTTTTATTGTTGTTGTTGTTATTAATACAACATTTAGTTAAACATAATATATGAAAATGTTTGTTTGTTTGTTTGTTTGTCTCAAGATGATTTAACAGCACCAACCAAAGTCAAAACACACTATCAAAGATCCTTTGTTTTTATTTTATTTTTTTCAGGGTTTTTTTGGCATTTGTTGTTGTATATAAAGCATCTTTTTGTGTTGGTTTTTCTCCCCAATCTGTTGCTACCCTTCAGAAATGCTTTTCTTTTTTTTTCTTTTTTTTACTTATTTTATGTGCTAAATAAATGTCTTGTACAGGTACCTACTTCCTTATGTTCCCCAGAATGTCCTGCAGGATATATAAAAAAGCAAAATGGAATCTATGAATGCTGCTTCGACTGTGAAATCTGTGCAAATGGAACTTACGTCAACATTACGGGTAATGGTTTGTACATACTTTCTTTAAGTACAAGTTTAGATATACAGTATGTGTTAAAAAAACTTTGATTAAAAAAAACAAAGTACTGATTTAACTTCTTTTGCTCACATAAAAGTGAAAAGGCACAAGTATTAATAAAAAGTATTAATATAATATATTTTTTTATTTAGTAAATGGAAATACAAACTTTTTCACACCTAAGAAGAAGGAGCACAGTCAGGAATAAAAGTGTGGCAGGTTGGGAAACACTAAAATCTGTTGTAGGGTCTCATCAATATAGTACATTTAATCAACAGAAGTTGACTCAAAAAGCTTTAAAGACAAGCACATTTACATTTCAGGTCTCTAAAAAACTGCTTTCTTATGTTAACTCATTGTTGTGGAAAATAAGTAAATCATGACAAGTTGTTCTTCCCCCTAAATACGCTGTAAGTATCAGTATCAGTATTGGAATCAGCAATACCGGTCCGGTACTTACGTGGTATTGGATTGATACCTGAATTTGTACTATCATATAGCACTAACTGCGACCACAACTTACAGACATCTGGACCAAAAAACAAATAAAGAATGCATCATTCTGTCCTACTTTAACCCCTGAGTATAATGATATAAATCATACAAAACAGTATACACAAATTATATATTATGTGTTTTTTGCCCCTTTCTTCTGTTATTTCAATAAGCTCCATTTAAGCTCAAATCAGTTGGAAGGCACTCAATGTTGGGGGGAGAAACTTACCTTAAATGCATAAAATCCGAAGTAACAAGCCTGTTCTGAAAATCTAATGAATAGCACAGACAACTGTGTTAAAATGTAGGGAGTAAAAAGCTGTTAGAAAAATGAATACTAAAGTAAAGAGTAAAGTACAGATATCTAAATTCTACAGAAGTGCTGTAACAATGTTTTTAGTACTTTGTTTCTTCCCATAAAGATAACTATACTTTTATTTCACGTGGTTTTAAAGATTCACCTTGATCCTTAAAAACTAAATGGACCACTGTCTCCTCAATAGTATTGATGCAGTTTTTTCAGTTATTACAGTTATTTTGGGTGTAATGAAGCTATGAATAATGCAAACAAATTTGATCAAAAACTGAACATTTTCAAATATAAATCTATTAATATGGTTTATTGTCTCTTGTAAAACAGAGAGTCCATACACCTGCCTCAAGTGTAAGGACATCGAATGGTCTGAAGAGGGAAGTACATCATGTAATCTGCGGGCTGTGGAGTACATATCAGCCACAGATATTGTGGCTACATTGGTCTTCGTAGCGGCCTGTGCATTTGTGGGCATGACGCTAGCCATGTCTGTTCTGTTTTCAGTCAACTACAACACACCTGTCGTCAGATCTGCTGGTGGACCAATGTGCTTCTTAATTTTAGGCTGTCTAAGTCTGAGTAATCTTAGTGTATTCTTTCATTTTGGTAAGCCGACAGTCCCTCTTTGTACTTTGAGATACTTACCATTTCTCTTATTCTACACTATTTGTCTAGCATGTTTTGTTGTGCGCTCTTTTCAGATTGTTTGCATTTTTAAAATAGCAGCCAAGATCCCCAAGCTCCACAGTTGGTGGGTAAAATATAACGGACAGTGGCTGGTCATTGTTGTTGCATTTGTCATTCAAGCAATCTTCCTCGTTATTGGCTATTCTTGTAAACCTCCAAGCCCCTATAATGAAACATCCTGGTACCCTGACAAAATCATACTCAGCTGTGACATCAGTCTACAAGCATCTACAGCTTCTGTGATTTTACTGTCATCAATATGCACTCTTTGCTTTATTTTCTCATACATGGGCAAAAACCTTCCTAAAAACTACAATGAGGCCAAAGCAATAACCTTCTGCCTCCTCCTGCTGATCCTCACTTGGATCATCTTTGCCACAGAGTGCATGCTTTACCGTGGGAAGTACATACAGCTTCTTAGTGCCCTGGCTGTACTTTCCAGCCTGTACTCTTTTCTGTTTTGGTATTTCCTCCCAAAATGTTTCATCATTCTTTTTCAACCCCACAAAAACACACAGCAATACTTCCAAGGTCTCATTCAAAATTATACCAAAACAATTAGCCAGTAGCTCACTTCAGGAAATGTATCAATCACTTCAGATAGAGAAGTCATAGATGGATCTTTTTTAGTTCAATGCTCTAATGTCAAATCCTCTTTGAAATATATGTAAATCATGCTTGAGTTACTTAAAGCAAACAATTTTATTTTTAGAAATGTGCTTTATATTCTAAAGAGCTTTCACATAACTCATATCTGTAGTCAGCTATGTAGGATTCTGGCACAAGATTAAATTAACTATTTGGGGGTTATGGTTTCTGTTTATGTATATCATGTTAAAGAATGGATGTATAGTTTTCAAAATCTTTTAAAGTTATATGCATTTCCATCACTTTGAAGCATGAAGTAAATATACACATGAATGAATTCTGTACTAATTCTGATATTTTCATGAACAGCTGTGTAAAAATCAGTGATTAAAAAACATGAGATATGAAATAAGATGTTTTCCTATTTTCTTTTTTGGTTGCTGTAACACAAATGTGACCACTTGGTGGCATCACTTCACAGTGTGCCTACAAGCAGGCCATTGGTTCAACCATACTGTACTTCAACGTTGCCAGTGCAAAGCCAAACTCTGGTGGAAAAATATGCAGTTTTGTATTGCACTACGAAAAGAATTGTACATGTTACAGTGAAGAACTGTCAAAAATTGGATAGTGAATACAGGCTTCTGGGCAAATTGAGCTTGTGAATTTATACACTTACCACCGCTTTACATCGACTATGAATAACTTCCAGTCTGTGACTGACCGTCATTTTGTGAACACACTTTTATTTCAATTTAATTTTAAAAATAGGCCCAATGCATTCAAAAACCTATCAGACATCTCTGAGACGGGCTGTCCAGGTGTGAATTAAACCACTAACTCTCGATTATTCAGCAGCGTGGTTCAGGTGGGTGGTAAGTTAAAAGTAAGAGCTAAATGAATACCAGCAGCTTGATTTTTCCATAGGTGTTCGGATATTCAGTAAACGTGAGTAAAACTGATAGCTGGCAGGCATAGCCTTCATAGTGAAGTTATATTGACAAACTAAATTAAAGAAATACAAACATTACTGTCTTCGCTTATCCTTACTGACATCGATGAACATGGTTCATTTTTTAGGGGAGATATATATTTCATTTGGATGCATTTTATGCCTACAGAACATAAAAAATGGCGAGTGTGTGCGTTTATTGGTGATCTTATAGATGATCACATGCAAGGATCTTCACTCGTTTTTCTTTGTAGGCTATTATTGGATCAGAGATCAAACGTTTCCCTTCATATTCCTTAATTTAGTTACGTGTACTTTTGCTGTTTGGCCTCTTTACCAACCTCGTTTTGTTACTCTCTTCTTTGATGTCCCGTCAAATTTATAGCCAGACACAAACTATTGAGACAGCGCTGACAGCACTGATGGTCAAACACTTCTCTTTCCATTTGAAAGTCAAAGTTTCACGTCGTGACGCTTAGTAGGATTGGGATGCCCCGCGAAGTGAAACGGAAAGAGCCTTCCCGCAGGGGGTATGCAGCAATTCGAGAGGGTAAATTGCCATTTTGTTGTGGCCATTCAGCTTCCTGGCAGGGAAAAGGGGAGGATGGACCGTGAAAGTAGGAACGAATTGGTGAATGGTGCCACTTAGCATGGCATATGGCGCGTTTGGAGGGCTATACGCTGACACCAGCAAATTGACAATTTCATACTGATTTCAGAGTTACATTCGCCACACACGATGTTATGCAGAATTTCAGTGTGATTACCAACTTCAGCAATTTAACTGGGGTGAAATGAGCCTATGCTTCCAATGTGATATGACTATCTGCAACTTACAACAGACTCCAACAGCTTTTTTCTATTTAACAATTTAAACTTGGATTAGCCTCGCATTGAATGAATTTCTTTCCTTAAAAAAAGTTGGTTCAGCTAAGGGGGCACACATTTCTGTCTGACAAAATATAGAGCGAGGAAAATCAGGGTAACGCCCCACGCCTTTTGACTTGTACCTTTCAATTTTCCACTTTGCCCAGATAAAGAGAAAACCATGGGAAAAAAAAGTTGGTCAGCAACTGGTCCCCCCCAAACGCGAAAAACAAAACACATTTTAATGGAGGCAATTTGCATTTGGTGTCCATATGGGATTTTCCTTGAACGTTATATACCTTTTTTTTAATCGAAAGACACAGATCACTCGAAGGTCAGAGTCCATACCACGAGTTTAGATTAACATATAGCTTCCATTAGTTCAGTGTTAAGGGTTAATAATTCCTTATTGTGTTTAGGAACAGTTAAACTGGAATATTAGTGAAACTTTTAAATCTAAGTTTAAAAGTGCTAACGGCTAATTAAATGACTGCACTTGAGCAATTTTTCAGTCTGCACATCCTTAACACAAAGCCTTCAACTGTCTCATCGCTGGGTTGCTTTTTTTT
>NW_005187450.1:2893287-2915622 GCF_000239375.1 Pundamilia nyererei
TTGTGTTTAGTTTCGTTTTTTTGTTCTGGTCTTTTGTTAAATATTAACACGTAATTTAGTGTATCCAACCAAAGTAAGAGTCTTTAATAAGCCTTTAAATATCCCGAGGAAATCTGTGTCTTCTGTTATTTGACCAGAGCCTACAACTTTCATAATAGCTCGTGGCTTTTCAGAAAGTCCCTTAAGCATCTGAAATACTTTTGCACCTGTCCGTGCAGCTCTATTCACAGTGGTCTTTCCACTCACAACAAGCAGTCACACCAGCAAGCCTCTATCATTATAGGGACCTGTCAACATTAAAGTAAGACACTGTGAGTTGAACTTAGACTAGATTAAACGTCTGCAAAGAAAAAAAAAAGTATTGCACTATTACAGTTAAAGAGGGCGTCGTGTGTTGATCCATCTGGCCACACTGACAAAGGAAGGTTTGATGTTTTTTAAACCTGAAAAACAAAAAGGGGGGTTTTCCAAGTTGCTCATATGACTGTTGTTTTACGCACGGCTACAGACACCGCGCTAAAGGCTGCTTGGTTATTTTCATTTAAATTTCGCTCTAGTCGTTCAGAGTAAATGGCAGATGTTTTGCAATTCAAGGCACATCAATACCCTTGCGCTTTAGTGTTTAACAAAGGCGCCCTCCTTTTGTCAGGCTCTTGTGTCTTTCACAACAGAGCCCAACAAAGGTTTCATCCTCCAGCGAGTTATAAAGTTACTTTCCAGTCAGTTCATTTCGGCCCTTGAGAAAACCTTAAGCGATGTTAATGTGCACCTCTGTCCTTTTCATGCGGTAACCCCGGCACACACAAGCAAACACAGGCCATTATGTTGCCAAACCAAAGTAAGAAGTCTTTAAATAACCCGAGGAGCAGTCTATAGAAATTCATGATGCCGTTTTCATTTGATGTGTGATCAGAGCTTTGCCAACAGGTCCGTCGCGTGGCTTTTCAGAAAATCCTGTCAATATTTCCAATATTACTTTTGCAGTGCACCTGTTCGTGTACCTGCTCTCTTTACTGTGGCCTTGCTGCTTAACAATTAGCCTTTTGGGCGCACCAGTGCTGCCTCGGGTCCATCTGAATGGGAGGCGGTACATCGATTTGCTCCGCTCACGGTGAGCCAACTTTTGGGCCCAAGTTTGCATATTTTAACAGGTCTGCGAGGCATGAGGAGTGGCTATAACCTGCAATGTATTTCCATAACACGGGCTAAAGTGGATATAATTATAATACTAAAGATTTAATTTCTGCTGTTTTTACTTCTTTCTTGGCCTGTTATATATATATCTAAATACACTTCACTTGCATCACGTAAATAAGCATTGCTTTATAGCTTCTATATAACATAAATGTTGCTCTAAAACTATAGTTTTTAATTACTTTTTAAAATAAACTATTTTACTCTGACGTTTCCTAACATGAAGGTGACCTCTGTATTTCTACCCATGTAGCCTACTGTTAGGCACAAGCCTATTGGCTTGCAAATGCATCACTTTCCCTTTAGGAAGAAAACAGTTATTGCAGTAATTATATAATTACCTCACTAATTGTTGTTAACAAGTTCCCCAATAGTCCAATTATTACCGCATCTTTGTCAGGTCCCCTCCGGCAGGAATCCATGACAAAGGTCCAATCGCGTTAATGAATGACCTGAGGCTGAAAAGTAAAAGTGGAGCGAAGGACCTGTCCTTTTTAAAAACATACCCTTAACTTGTCATTTAATAGCACTTGTATTATGATGCCCGTTGAGGACACAAGTTTCTCGCTGCGCTATTCTCATGGGTAGATGATGCCGTAAGAACTTATGACAGAGGTGAGGCGGTTTTGGAGGAAAACAGTTTCAAAGCCTGATTGCATTCCGCCACTTCAGAAACAAGCCTGTTTTCATTTTGGAAATCTAGTTTTGTTTCTGTTGTTTCTTTTTTTTTTTATTCCTTTGTCCTAACGAAAAATCCAACACTAATTGAAATTACACCGAGTAATCAGCGGGGAAATCGCTCCTCTGTGACACAGAATAACAAGACAGGCGAGTGTTTTGATGCAATGACTCCACGCTGAAATCAGCCCTCCACGGTCCTGTGTAAAAACCAAGCGTGAAAAAGCAGATAATGTGACGGATATTGGACAAAAGGCATCAGAAGGCCCACTTACACCCAGAGCATTTCGGCCAAGTTTCATACCGATTAAACGCTGAAGCATAACACCAGAACTGTGTCCCGCAATTTTTCGGTTTTTACTCAATTAGTTACTCCTGACACAACTCTGCCAATTCAATTCATTCGACTGAGGGACTTCACGGCTGTGGTTTAGTTCTGCGAAGGTAATAAATTTAACATCAGCCTTGGATTTCAGAAGCCCGTTAAATTAAATTAAATGTCCGGTTGGTAAAAGGGTTATAGCAGGGACATTGTAGAAGTTGACTGATTACCATTTCATAGCAGGATGAAGAGGGAACTAGTGTTGATTCAGTTTATAACTGAAAGGAGTCTTTTCATGCACACTGTAGTTACAAATCAGAGCAAAAGAAAAGATCAGTGGAACACCGCTAAAATTTGGCCTCTTTTCATTCTCGGCCTCTATAGACTGAATACAAATATGCCCCTCCTTTAGCAGGGCCTCACTCATTTCAACACAGGCATTGTACACAGGATCAAGCAGGAGAACAGGGGCAGTGTGAGACAGGTTTTCTCTACTGTGTCGCGTGTCTCTCAAATAAACTTTACTGAAGTGCGCAACCAGCTCCATACATCTACTGAATGAACTGCATACACCGAGCCCGTTTACCTTAAAACGACAGCGATAAAATCCAGTGCGCCATAAGCCCTTGTTTACTTAGTCCCACTTCGATCCCACAACCCTTTAACTTTCATATCTCATGCGTGTTTTATAATATCAGTTAAAAATGAACACCGTTTTGTTAATCAGTTTTTACTGAGTCTGCATTTTTTGTTTTGCTTTGCTTTGTTTGTTTTCAATGGGTGCTTCAAAAAAAAATCTTACGGGGTGCAGAGTTCCTGTGGGCCACACCACGTGCCCTCGTTTAAAGTATCACCCACTGCTAGGGAATGAATCAACTAGCAGTTTTTGTATTTTGTCGTGCTGTCAGAACAACAACATGTGGCATGTTGTGTTTATAGTTTTATATAAAAGAAATAACACCAAATGTTATTTTAAATGACTGAAAGCAAAATTATCACAGTGTGGACTATACTACTACTACTACTACTACTACTACTACTACTACTACTACTACTACTAATAATAATAATAATAATAATAATAATAATAATAATAATAATAATAATAGTAAATATGAGAATTTTGCTTGTGCATAAAACTTTTTTTGTTAAGTAAAGACTATAAAAAGTCTCTCGGCCTTATTAAAGACAACATTTATTCTTTTTTTTACACAACATGCCAATTACATATACAAAAACTAAGGAATAAAGGAAGGAATTTATGATGTTTTCATACTAAAAAAAGCTTAGTGAACATTTTGCTGATATTATTTTATTATTGGGTTATTCTGAGATCCCGGCCGATAGTTCTGTTATACATCTCGGTAAGATGATTCATCCCTTTTTTTCCTATTTTCAGATGGTCAGTTTGAGCACAAAATGCCCAGTGGACTGCGGTGATCCTATGGTCAATACATTGTTTCAGCTGCTATGACTTTCCCAAGGCTCAGTCCCTTTCAGCGGAAAGTGTGGAAAATCGGGAAGCGAGGGAGCAAGGACAAGGGGCGGCCCGCGATTCTCCTCGGTGCCTCACTGAGGCTGGTATGAAGACAAAAAGTGCTGACGCACAATAGCGAAAGAATGCTAAAAGTGTAAAAGTGTCCTCAAGGCACTTGGAACCTCGTCTGCTTTTTTTGTTCCAGCATCTAGGGCGTTTATCGTGTATAGTCTATATATAAATATATGTTAAAATACCTGCACTGTTTGCCTTTAAAAAGCAGTCTGGCTGATCTAATAAGATGTTGCAGGTGCAGAGGTTTTACTATCAGCGGTCACCGGAAAATTGGAATGTTGTGGAGACACGACGTGAATTTCCACGGTGCTGCCTTCAACCTGGTGGCGTGAAACTCACGCACAAAGACTGAATACAGGAGTCAATAGTGTCCATGCTGCATACCAAGCAAAACCATTATCATTATGTTTACTATTTTTACGCTACTTTGCCACACAAGTTGATTATTAGACACCGGGTAGACACTGCACAACATATGAAGCAGTAGATTGCATAGACTCTATAACTAGATCTAGAGCTATAAGTCTGTTTTCCCGTTAAACTCCAGTCTGGTTATTCCTCTGTGCCCTGCACGAACCTGAGGACCTGAAGGAATAAAAATATGAACCAGATAATTTAAAAAATACTTCCAGGCTGTGTGAGTTTGGATCAAGGCGAAATACATTTATACTCAGTTATTAACCATGGAGCAGCATAAAAAATAGATTTTCAAATAATTAGAGTCTGATTCTATAGTTAGTGTGGGCTGCCAAGCCAACTATGGCTGCCAGTGTTGCCCATTTGAGCGCGAGAGACAGAGGCGGGCCTGTTTGCATTGACATGTTAAGTGGGTGTCTCTATATAAATCCACTCAGGATAAACCCCCTCGTCCGTGGGCCAGAGAGAGAAAAAGGTTAACTTCAAGGAAATCAAAACGGACTAAGAGAATGGTGGCGACGACAGACTGCATCGAGAAAGTCAAACCCACTGGAAACAAGGTGTGTAAAAGAACTTGTTAAAGGGAACTTAATAAACGGCAAATTCCTCACAATTACTACGAATTATCGAAGCATGGGTTGTTGACTTTACGCGTGCTTTACAGGTGTCCAAACCACTCATGGAAAAAAAGCGAAGAGCGCGCATAAACCAGTGTCTGGACCAGTTAAAATGTCTCCTGGAGAGCTACTACAGCAGCAGTGTAAGTATGAGAACCACAACTTTAGAGCTGGAACAATTTGGGTTGCTACTTTTGATGAGCTAGCATTTCTTTTACGAAAAAAGTTTAAGTGTAATCTCTTTTCTCAGATTCGAAAGCGCAAACTGGAAAAGGCTGACATCTTGGAGCTCACCGTGAAACATCTGAAGAACCTCCAAAAAATTCAAATTTGTGAGTTATGACTTCATTCTTGAAGACATATTCATGTATTTTTGACAACACAACTTTATGCAGAATTTGAATGTCTCTGACCTTGAGATGCCTTTTTCATGATTTAAGGCGCAGCGTCTGCTTTCGACGTTTCCGACTACCAAAGTGGCTTCCGCAGATGTCTAACCAATGTCAACCAGTACTTGCTGATGGCAGATAATCTAAACGCGAGCGACCGCTGGATGTTATCGCAGCTTTCCAATAAACTCTCTCGCTCTCGGAGAAGAGCGGAAATCTTCAGCACCATGGACAGCGGTCTGAAGCAAACTGACACTCAGAGTGGGGCGCAGAAACTTTCTCCATCCGCATCCGGAACCGAGGAGAGAAAAACGACCAGAACGAAAACTTTGAAAGTCCATGATGCAAGCACGTCTTCTTTTCCACCAGCAGAAGAAGCATTCCGCTCCACTGAAGCCAAACAGGCTGTTCTTTTTGCGGCTCCTACACAAAATAGTACTAAAAAAGGCTCCAGCCACATAAATGAAGGCGCGACCGTTCAGCAAAGCCTGTGGCGACCTTGGTAGCTGAAAATCTGTAAATATCCTGTAAATAAAGCTTGATTTAACTGTTTATGTTTATGATTGCACTATAGTTTCCCTCGACATGTTGTTACTTATTTTTAATACAGTATTATTTCCATAATAAACGTGGCAAAGGAAACGTCCCTCTGTGTTGTTTAGTAACATGACATTAACCTTTCAGTCTGAATGTCAAATACAACATGTTGTGTTCAAAGTGGCACATATATTGCTGTAAGCACGGATTAGTGTAAAAAAAAGAGAGAGAGAGAGAAACAAAACGATCCAAAACAACACAGATTACTGTAAAAAATGTAAACCTCAAAACGTTTAATGTGATTGTGGGAAGCCAGAGAACCTATGTGTGCTTAAAACTTTAAAAATGAAGCACTTCATAATTTCTATTTCTTTGTGGCATTTCTCTAAACTTAATTTGACTTGTGTCATGGGAAATTATGACGTAATTTTGTGGAGTTTAGAGGAAAACGGACTCGGTGGGGTTTCTTCCATTCTTCTCTGGTTTCACGCATAAGTACCGAAACAGTAGCGGGAAAATCAGATACTTGTTGGACAGCAAAGCAATTTGCTGCTATATGCAACAAATTACATGCTCAGTGATGTCCTCTAGATTTGGATACGCTTATTTGATTCTGATCTGAGCTTTATCATGTTATATTTCAATCTGAATTTATCCAATTAACTTTTTTCACCTTTTGGATTTTCTTTTTTTTTTTTTTTGAGCTCCTTCTTTACTGGGATTTCCCACTTTTAGGTTAAAGTGTCTCCTTTTATTTGAAAATAATAATAATAATAATAATAATAATAATAATAATAATAATAATAATAATACCATTATTATAGATTCATATAACTCCTCCCTGGGCTTTATATAGTGAAGTTCCAGACCATATTTGTAAAATTTACTATAATCCTCATTAATCTGACGTCTTTTTTATTCTACATGCGGCGTAATCCACAGTAGAATGGAAAGTAGCAACTTTTTTGGAAAAATACATCTGAGATTTTTCATTTTGTTAAGCAGTTGTGAAAAAAGTGTTTGTAGACTAGGTCACGTAGTTTTGAGGATAACTGCATAACCACATCAACTTGTTGCACTATAGGCTGTGCTGGCTTTAAGGCTGCTGTAGACCTCTTTTTAAGTGCACTTTTCTTCCGCTGCTTCAGCGGAGGTGCCATAAAGTGTCTCCCCTTTCTTTTCTAGCAGCGCTGGAGAGGATAGCACCTTAAAGCGAGTAGAATTGCTGAAACGCCCACAGCTATTTCAGACGACCCATGCTGAAAACACTGCTGTCTCACAGAAGAAGTTTCCATGTGATAAGGGCAGCCTGTTTTTTGTTTTGTTTTTTGGGTTGTTTTTTTTTTTTTTTTTTTGGTTTTTTTGGCCAGAGAAACCTCAGTTATTATCCTGTCTCTGTCCAAACTATTTGTTATTCCATCTTTTTTTGTTGTTTGTTTTGTTTTGACTGGTCTGCTAATAAAACCCTGTGCGAAAATCTCTCCCCGCAAAGTCAAAGCTGAGACCCGTACAAGGGTCTCAGACCACGGCACAAGAAAGTTTGTTTAATACAATAAAGAAAATGCCACGTGACCTTCACACTGAATGATCTTTAAACTATTTCTAAGAATTTCTATGAACTCTTCTTGCACTGGCCTAGTTTGGTCCACTATAATAGCTAACTATATTAGAGCCGAAAACCTAAGGGAAAGAGAGAATACTTTATTAGCATTAAACTGCGCCCAGTGAAGCGCACTTAAGAGAGCAGACGTGGATGAAGTGCGCTTCAGACGTCTCTGTTCCTTGCCAATAAAAGCAGACCTGGCTCGCCCGGGTTCAGCACAGCCATGCAGTGCTTTAATTTATTTTGATGATCAGCGCAATTAAAACTGTAGTCTACAGATTGCTGCCACAGTCAGATGCACACACACACTAGAGATTGTCATTGGTTTCAAGCTGTTTCTAAACCGCGTGAATTACCTTTTGGCACGTAGAAGGCGACGTGAACATGCTCATTGTTGTTAAAAAACAAACAACCTCTGGCTACAGACAACGCCAATTTCTCCACAAATTTTCCCTTACTTTAGAATAATGCTCACTGTCGATCAACAGCTGAAAGAGAACAACGTAACCAAACACTGATCATAAAATTAAACTTCATCATCACATTAACAGTCAATTAAACCTCAGGGATATTTCCGATGAAAATCAAAGTGACAACAGGTGTACTTCAGTGGCAACAAGATAACCCACAAAGAGGGAATGGTTTTGCAGGTATTGGCGAAAAATCATCTCTTTATCCCTCTGAACTAAGCTCAATTATTATTCCTGTATACCCAAAAGTGATCATCTGTCAAAAAGTCAATGCTTTGTTTGTATAAGTTATATAAAATCAAGAATAATCTGTTTTGCAAATATCCCTAAGAGCGTGCTTTATTACACCAGCTCTGTGTTCTACATCATAACCAATCCAGTGCTTTTTGCTTTGCCAAAATAGTTTTATTTATTGTAATTTCTACTGCCCCCTTGGTTAGGCTGCTTGAAAAAGACAGATTGAAGCTTTTACCATTTGACAGAAATGTTCTTCCTCATTCAGAATGACTTCATATTCTTCATTAGATATATTTTTGACTAATTATAAGTCAATTAGTCATTTGCAACAAATACAGACAAACTTTTTTTTAATCAAACGCCACCAGTCACTTTTTGGCACAGCGGGTATGGCATTGAATTCCTTTATTAAAACATATGAGAAGCCAAATCATTAAAACAATAGTAAATGAGTAAAGTAACAAGAGATTTTATGAAAAAGTTGTTCCAATTTTAATTAATCTGCACTCCATAAGTAATGAGGGCATTCTAAGGCAAATGACCAAATCTATATCCTGCTAGAATCCCAAATGCTTTGCAAATTAAAGGTGAGCTCAGAAAATGTGTGGCTGTACTAAACTAAGTAGAATGGACTAACCATTGTTAGTCAAACCTTAGTCTTTAACCGAGGACTTAATGAGGTTCACTTTCATCTGGCCTTGGTGACACATAAAATGATGTCATCTCTTTGCCTGTCAGGGAAATTCTGCTCTGTTCCATGAAAAGCACATATTGTACAAGCAACAAATAAAGTGGACCTGAAACATCATCTTGTGAATTTAATCAGTCATATGTTTTTAACAAAGTCATCATCTGAACAAGAAAATCATAACATACATAACATCATTCATATTTGAGTCATAGATCTTTGAATATGTTACAAAATTAGATTATGATATAATAAACACAACAAAATCCCAAAAAACAAAAAAAGTCTATGACACAGCAAAGTTTGACAGGGGAACATGGTGATATGCTTCCAAAGACAGACACATTTCAGCTAACTTCTCCTTCTCCATTTTAATACCTGCAAGTAAAGGCAGGTGCACCAATATATGAAAATTAGAAAGTTTACACGACTGCAGATGACCAATAACTTTATCACTTGAATAGTATGGGGGGAAAAAAAAATCACAACTAATAAGGCTTCAAGGGGGATACTGTTGTTTTCACTTTGTCCTCATGCTGTAATATCTTTGAAAACTTGCACCTAACTTGTGCAAATCAGCTACATTCACATTAGAAGTTATTGTTAACTGAATTTGGTTCCGCTATTATTATTTTGTTATTTTAAGTCAAAGAATTTTCAGTCATTTTTTAAACAAATTATCACTGTGGTATAAATTAGATGTGACTCTTTAATTTAACATCACCTACACCCATCAGTTCACTTTACTGCCTATTCTGAGTGAGGGTGCTATGTGACAATGCCTCAGAAAAACGCTTACTGTTTAAGCGTCATTGAACTTTTGCACCTTACAGTGTTAGATAATCACAGTCTCTACCCAATCTAGAAATACATTTAAGCTTTAATCCTTCAACAGCATTACTCACTGATACTTTGGCTATGTTTATATTTAATTTGCTTTATCTTTGATTTTGGTTTGACTTTGATTAATCTGGTGTTTAAAAAAAAAAGTAACATCACACTAAAAAATGCTCACAAAACAGTTCAGATCCATTATTTATATTTTGTGTGTTATGAGTTGACAAGTGAAATATAAGGTTGGGTTTTTGCTGTGTGTGGAAAATTACTAGAAGTATTGTTCAATCAAAAGCTTTATTTAAAACGCTCCTCATTTGTGCTAACATTTTTGAAGGTTTAAGATGCGACAACTCCATTTAAATTATGCTACATCTCAATCACATCCTGAAGGCTGTAATTATTGAACCTTTGGACTAGTTAGCAACTTTTAAGGGTTCTGTCTTAGCTGGCTACTTTAAAAAAAATCCTTTCTGATATTTCTAAGTGGTTGACATACTGCGCTGTCATGAAGATGAAGTTCCATTTGCATATTAGTTTGATGATTTGATTTAAAAAACAAAACAAAACAAAACATTGGGGTATTAAGACTTGAGGGGAAATGTTCTAACCATAGGTCTAATTAAACAGAAAACACTAAAACCATTAATTAAGATATCCTCTATATATATACACGACATGTCAATCTTCTATAAAAAAAAAATGACTTCACATTTTCATTAAGGATTTAGGGGTGTTCAGGATATATCTCAATATCTCACAGAGTAACTGTAAAAGTATAGGCATTTCAGAAACTGGAGTTACCCTGGCAGTTTACTTACAACAAAGGGTGCTTGAAAAATAGTTTTTTTATTGTGTTGTGAATGATGATTAAAAAAAAAAAAAAAAAAAAAAAAAAAAAAAGGGTGGACATCATTATAAAAAACGCACATATTTAAAATGTCAAGCTCAAGGTATAGTGGCAGTACTCAGGGAATCTGTATCCATCCACCAAAACACACACAGTCATTACAGGGCAAATTGAAAAAAAAAAAGTACGTTTTTGAGTGACAAACATAAAGAAACACCACCATGAAAAAAAACCAACCTCTTCCAATTCTTTGAAGATCAAAAAACACCAAAATCTGAGTTAGAGGATGTTCACATGGTTTAAAAACTATTTCTCTGCATCAGTGATGGGAAAAATGTCCTCAGTGGATACTCTGTGATGTAAAAGTTGAAAACTTTTTAACTAGCCTACATAATAAATCAACAGGCCCATTCAAACATTGTGTCCAAGGCCATTTAGCATAACAGATATTTATTGGTGGTATATAGTTAAACAGAAGTGTGGCATGAGTAAAAAGGCCGGAATATTCCAGTAAGTCACTTTTCCGTTACCACCAATATTCCAGTGGTTTTCGTTATGATTCAGTAATGATGTTGATATAAATAAGGAAAAAGTCTTTTACATGGTAGAACCTACAGAATCAGACCGAAAGGTGATATATCCCGAGGATGATGCCGAGGGTGTGCTTGCAAAACTGTTTGTGCTTCCTTTACTCTCAGCCTTGCTCAGATGCTTCTGTTGTACCCATTCAGCTCCAGCACCAGTCCCAGCACCACCTCCTGTCCTGGGCCTAAAGCCAGAGTGCCCTGGAGACTGTCGGCTGCACCCAGACGAGCCCATTTCCCCTTGCTGTTTCCCATCTCGCTGGCGCTCTCGACAGCCTTTCCCAGAACCACAAGCCCCAGGACTCTTCTTTCCCGCAGGTCTGTCTGGTTTGGGTGAACCCTCAGGTGAGTGGACCCTACTACTGCTTCTTTTGTGTTCTGACAACCGCCTGAGCACTTGAGGCTCACGCTCAAAGTCTGTGAGTGGAAAGTGGGGAAGGACTGTGTGCTGTTCATACACATTAGGGATAAGTGAGATGGTGGACGCACGTCTCGGGCTCTTTCTGGGGCTCGGCAGCGGCGTCTCGTCTATAAAGTTTATCACTTCGTCGCGGCTGAAACACCGCAGTTCATCCTCGTAATGCTCCCCGCCACAAACCACACGGGGCAGATGCCTGAGAGAGTGCATGCTATCCTCAGAGCGTCGCCGCTTGCGGTGAGGGTGATGGTGTCGGTGGTTCTCCTCGTGGTAGGAGACCAGGCTGCTCCTGCGCCTCTCGCGGCGCGGCAAGGTGGAGCTGTAATGGGCACTCACTATCATGTCCTCGGTGGAGCCCCATCTGTGCAGGTATGAGGGGATCCGCTCGCAGGTCCACATGTCGGTTTCGTCGTGGGAGTATCTTCTTGTAGGGGGCACCTGGATGCAAAACACAGATCAAATCTTTTAGCTATTTCAAAACTTTTACATGAATTTAAATTTTTAATAAATGCTGCACATTATATGAGATACATGTTGAGCACTAGTATAGCTCGACTACATTATCAAAGACCCAGAATAGTACATGTAGGATTATTCAATATCATCTGGTGGTTAATGTCATTGTAATAGTTCAGTGCAGTTTTAGAAGCGCTGATTTGCACTGAAGGCATTTAGCACCCAGAAAACAAAAGCCAACGTTTTTGTTTGTTTTTCTAGATCTCATTCTGTTGTTTTGCTTGTGTAAAATCCTACATGTAGCATATATCAGTTGTTTATTGAAGACCCTACGCATACAAGTTTAACCTTAAATTTAATCAGTCCCATAAGCCATGCATGACACACATCAACAAGATCATAACTCTTATAACTTATAGCTCTCATCTCCGTTATTTGGAGAAGAAAACTGAAAACGCTGACAGTTTCCTACATGTTATACTCACATTCCATTCAGTTCTGACAACTATGCAAGAGAGAGAGGGTTCGTCAAGGTGACGTCAAGAGCCTCAAGACTGAAATCAGCCTGCCCCCCTGCGGTGGCTTTTAGTAAATGCAGAGAAATTTAAAACAGCAGACGATACAGTAGCATTCAGGCAGAAGTGCTGTACAGCAGAGGGCAGCATAGGCATTAGAATGACTTAAGATGCAGGACAAAAAGAGACAGAGGGAGAAAGTGAAAGAGAGACAAGCCAATAAAGCTGGAGGAGCTTTATTTTGCAATCAAACCGCTTGAGAGGCATCACAGCAACTCTCAGATGGGGGTGCTATTTGATAATGACTTTAAGAGGTTGGTGGATTCATGACTTATTTAGGCCTTAAGCCTTTCAGGGCAAATGGCAAAAAATGTGACGGAATCACACTTCAGCCAGTCGTCCTAGAAATGAAATGTAGTTCTTACAGTCACAGAGATACAGCAAGGAATAAAACAGCTATAAAGTGCTTTGGTAATCTGAATCTATTATCAGGTGAAAACAAACATATGACACAAAAACTATGGATGGAGTAATGTTTGGTTTAATGATGTGATGGCTACTGTATACATCTCTGTTTCAAGCTTTTTTGTAAAGTCAAATAGAATAGACATTGAACTCCACATGAGTGGTTGGTCTTTGAAGGGTCCATTATAGTGCTGGACAGCTGTCCAGTTGTTGTACCAACTTCAATGATTATTTTCAGTGCATGTAAATGTAGCAGTTTGGGCTACAGGCTGTGGAGCCCCCATCAAAGTAATACAAAGATGACACAGTGTCTTGAATCTTAGAAAAGTTTAATAAAGTGTAGGTTGCACCGGCTGATTTTAAAGTTAGGTTTTCTAACCACAGTCTTCCAGGCCAAGTCTAGCGAGTCACAATCTTTTCTATTTTAATTAATAATTTTAAATATTATTGATTTAATATCTCAAATTGACTCAGACTTTTTGGTGTTGTTGATTTGCCCTAGAAGGCTGCATGTTAGATCAAGCTTTGTTAATGTAGCTGAAAATGATCATTTCATTGTTCTGCGTCTGACTGGGATGGATGCTGGATCCAATGGTGACCATGCATTTGGGCAGAACATGAGATAATGCTTATTGTGTCTTTCTGAAGCCTTGAAGGATTCCTGAAATGTAGAAGGTAAGTCCGTTACTAAACACTTACCCTCTTACAAAGTAAAAATGTAGTCACCTGCTTGTAGGACACTTTGCTTGTTATAAAAAATTTTTTTTTTTTAAAAAGCGCATATAATGAACTGATGGGACTTCTGATGGTCATATTTACCAAACAATAGTCAGCCCGAGTTTGTTTTTGATTTCATGTGAGAAAAGGACAAAAATCTGGGAGATATAGCGTCACAAAATCGAATAATTTCAGTAAATTCAGTCAAGATGCTGTACAGGCCCACAAGGCCATTTCACCATGCACATTAACAATAAAAGGATTTCAACTGATCAAGTAAAAGAAATGAAGAAAATCAATAAAAAATATACCTGCAAATACTGCATTTTATCTTCCTGTTGTTCCCTCAATGGATACCCTTGCAGAACCCCCCTTTCTAAGGTTGAGAACTCATACTTGGCATTACGGTCTATCGTCACGATTTCAGGCGCCGAGCTATAGTCATATGGTCTGTCATATATTAAGTCGGCATGAATTCCTCCGTCTTGGCTGTTTTCTGCAAAGTGCAGAAAAGTACGAGCGTCAGCATTAGAGAGCAACGAACTCAATACACAAGACAGACAGACAGACAGACGAATAGATAAGAGAGACAAGTTCAACTGTTCTCCGATTTGTCGACTTTCCTACGTGTCTGCTCTGAAATATGAGCTTCAGATTCAAGAGAAAAGGCTTTCATTTCAGTGTTTGGTTCAAAATTTTGAAGTAATGCCAAACAGTTGAACAGGAACAATATCACGTGTTCTTAGTATCGAAATACCAATCTCCCAAGAATATTTTCCCAATTTCTACATTTGTGTTCATTAGATATATCAATTGGGATGGGTGTAAAATGCTTGAGGAAAATGCTTGCCAAAAGGATGAAAGATGAAAGTAGCTATGTGCACAAGCAGCTTAGCATGCATGTCAGTAGCTTTAGAATAACAGGAAACAATCCTTATACATACAACTGTGACGAGTTATACATGGCAAGCCCTCTGGAAAAAAAGCACAGAACTGGTAGTGTTAATTATCAAACAGAATAAGGAACTATCTAATGTTGTCTTATGGCTCCTGCTGGACAATGAGCAGTTCTGAGGGAGGGTGTCATAAGAGAGGATCAAAAGGTTTGGAGGGTTAAAAACAGGAGAGAAGGGATTCAGGTTGGGTTGAGTTTAAACAGTGCCAATAGTCCAAAAAAAAAAAAAAGACAGGTGGTTCAGTTTGCAATAACTGTAAATATCATGGACCTAGTTCATGAGCGCATGATTATCATGTGACCTAATTTTGAGACCAGATTTTGCTGATAGTGTCTGTGATTTCTTGGTGAACAGGTTAGCTTTCACCCCCCTTTGAAAATCTCCCTATAAAATGTCTAGTAAGTGATGTTTAATAAATATTTCTGCCGTTAAATCGCTATAATCTGACTCAAAGTGAAAATAAAAATAAAAAATAAAAATAAAAAATAAAACTAAATTAAAAAAAGAAAGAAAGAAAACAAAATAAATACAGTAAACAGATTTTGTTTTTCAATTTTTATGTATTTTTGAGTTATGATCTTGGCTGTATCCTTTTGTGACTTGAGGAAAATATGACCATCATAATGACATGAAAGTGGTTTTCAGCTTTACGGCAATTGCTCCGGTTTGACTCTGGACTCTAAGACATAAATGGGAAACCATTTATTTTAACATCCTCTCACCAGGGCATTCTGGAGGAAGACTGCCCAGTTTAAATCCAGAGCGGAAAAAAGACAAAAGTGCTGCAAGGTAAATATGTACTTTGCCCAGCCCTATTTCTTTCTTTTTTTTAAAGAACACAGCAAACATTTTAGAAAAGTACACAGCATGTACAAAACACAGAAGATATACTGAATATTTAGAATTAAATTACACAGACACTTGTCCCTCCAGTTTCATCTCCTGACAACAAAGGTCACTTGATAGGTCACATGATAACAACTGACCACTGATTTCAGACCTCTGACTACAATAAAAAACAAAAACTAAGAATATTCACCCCAAGCCAATTCTAATTAAATCTAAGAAACATGTACCAATAGCCCAAACCATGATGACTAAGCAGATGTTAACTAATCTGCAAATTGTTTTCTAGAATGAGATGTTAAAATTGTCCATCTAAACTGTTAAAAGCAGCAATAACAGTAGCCTAAAGCTAGTAGACAGTAGACAATTTATTAAATTATTATCACAGATCTCTCCTTTTAAATGCCTTACACGCAGGCCTGATGATTTTAGGATGTAGTTACAGGTATTATCTGCATCAGTGAATAACATCATTTTATTAAAAGATTTCCTTTGGATTACAACATTTGTGAGTTGTAACTTTACAAAAGGGATGCATAGACATTAAAGTCTGTAAAAGGCAGAGATTACACCACACTGTATCTCAGGGAGCAGAAGATGACATCACTATCAAGCATTACACCATAGAGAAAATAGTTTTTGACTCTGTTCCCTTGCTGCAAAATTGCTTCTCTCTCTGTCAAGAGACAGCCCAGAAGCCAATACAAATGAACCTCTACTCTGAGAGTGATGCTTTACCTTTCACTGTCAAAGGAGATTTTGTGAACAGATCAAGTGTATTTTAAAGTTAATGTTTATCAATTTAAAACATCATAATCACATCCCATTTTTATCTTTAAAGTCCACCCTTTCAGTTTGGGCATGCCTTCACAGAGCATTTAAAATCTACTCTTAATGCTCAAACTAATCCACATGTATGTCCTAAGAAATACCAATCAATATTCACATCATGGGGTGAAGAGGAAGGAAAAAGGAGGCAGGAGAGGAGGGAGATGCTTAACAGTAGCTTACCCTCATCCACATCGTCGTTGGACATGATGGCGACACATTTCTCCCACACCATGCGGATGTCGGCCCGATAGCGGTCGCATGCCCAGAGGAACATTGGCAGCAGGATGGACTGGGCAATGGAGCACCACAGCACACACAAAACCATCCAGTTATAGGAGCGGTCAAACTTCAGGCTAGCAAAGCTCACCACCTGCCCAGGGTCAATAAAAAATATATATATTTTTAAAATCTGTTATAATGAAGAGTGACGATTTAGACTTAGAAAGTTTCCCCAGTTTTGTTTTTTCAATATATTTTTATTGATTTTATAATTGAGCAGTATACAACAATCACCTTCAAAAGAACACAATAGAAGTTGGACGGCAAGTCAGCAAGGTGGTAATACAGCATACATAAATGTTAAGACAGAGTATATTTCACTTAAGTTTATCCATCAGGCTAATGACTGGTTGCCAAATCTTATAAAACACACTCTCTCGGTTAGACAAGGTAAACCTGATTTTCTCCAGATGGAGTACATTTCCAAATTCTCTCAACCACATTTCGAAGGTAGGAGGTTTATCAGACTTCCAGCAGAGAAGTATCAGCTTTCTAGCCACAAGTGTGGTCATTGACACAACCTGCGTCTCTGTCTTGTCCCTTGCCCATCCCGGTTCCCCAGTTTTGTTTAACTCCACTCAGCGATGCACAAGATATGGACTGGATGGATAAATCAGTCAACAGTAAACCAGTTAATATTTACTCAGACTGTAGCAAGGTAAACATACTGAGTTAAGCATCAAATGTTTATGGCAGCACTGCTTTCCAGGCTTAAGAGTTTACTGATAATAGATCTTATGAACACAACAGAAAGAACATCAGGTATCTTTTACAGGATCACCACACAGTACTTCCTGGTTTAAATAAGCAAAGTGAGCGGGAACAGATACATCTCTTAGACATTTACATTGGTGGCAGTTTGTTCTTAATCTCAGCGTAAACCAGTAAATGTACCTGTTTACAGACTTTAAACGGTCACCTCAGCAGTTCAGAGACCCAACTGCAACATCTCCCCCCTTGGGAACATATACTCCTGCTAGTGTATTTATGGTATCAGATAATCTAAGTTAAAATAATTTGAAACAGATGCAAACAGTCCAAAAGTAAAAGGAAGAAAAAACCCTCCTGTGAGAAGCATTTCAGTCCAGATTTTCCAGTGCCAGATGAAAAAAAACCTGCAGCCAAGTTCCTACTAAACATGATCTTCCAGATCCACTCCCATATGTTAGAAAATCATATTATGTACCCTCTATCATCAGTTCTATAAGCAGCCTATGTATGGCTATCATAGCCAGTATTTACAAGGTAAACAGTATGGCCTTTGTCTGTCACTACCATTACTTCAATAAGTGATTAAAGCAATAAATAATAATAATAATAATAATAATAATAATAATAATAATAATAATAATAATAATAATAAAGGTACATTTGACAATATTTCAAAGTATTTCTTTTACAGTGACAAATTTTCAAAGTGGCTAACTACAATATACAAAGGAAGCTTGAAGAAACTAGAAGAATCAACTGATTTAATGCAACACTTTTGCAGTTGCAATAGTCCAATGTATGTTTACATCATGAATAACCTCAAGTATCAACAATTATCACAGGACTCCATGAAGTCCTGGGAAAAATGAAGTACTCCCTTTAATGTTTCCATAGGGATGTGCAGCCATGTACAGCTAATAAAACCTAGTTAACTGATCAACAGCAAGTGTGACCACCCCTATAAAAGCAAAAGTTTCCAGTTTGCTGGACCGGAGCATACAGGTGTTTCTAAGCACAATCCAACAATCTTCCTAGGATTGTTTGTCCCAGCAAATGTCAGAGAATGCAATGTTCAGAAAAACTACAAGACCCAGAGCTACATCTCAGAGTCTGCAGGCTTCAGTTAGCATGTTAGATTGTTAAAGTTTAAGTCATCATCTCAGTCATCGGGCCACAACAGTGATTACAGTAAAGCTTCTTTCAGCTGCTCCCCTTGTCATAAGGGTTGGCACAGCAGGAAGTTCCGCATGTTTGAATTGGCAGAGTTTTATGCCAGGCGCCCTTTCTGACACAACCAGAAAGGTGATTTACATCTCCGACTGGAACTGAACCCACGGCCTTTCACTTGTCAAGTGAATGTGAAAACCCCAGTGGTTATTGCAAACTTAAAATTATCTCAGGTTTAACCTCCTTCGATCATGCCTTGTGCTCAAATACCAACCATTTATCCCTGTTGCTAAGAGACTTGATAAAGTTGTAAAGCCTTAACCTGATATTGCCTTTGTTTGCCTACTGAGACAATAAAACACACTGAAGTTAAACAGTTTTTTCTCCACTTTACCACCCCACGAGTGATGCACTAATAAACATTTCCCATGTTGTGACTTTAAACTGTAGGATGAATCTTTTTCAAGGGGTACTGATGTAGTTTTTATGAATATTTGAGGATTTTAGATTTAAAGCTAAGAATATAGAACTTCATCTTCCTTAAGTTAAAGAATAGCTTCTTACAGTTTTTACCCAGAACTTTTTACACTTTGATATAAAAACCCTGGAAGTTTTGAAGCACGTGTTTTCACATACTGTATATCTGCCCCTGGAAGATTCATGTATTTAGTCTGTTCACATAAATTACTTTTTATATTTAACAGTAGTGATTCTATTCTGCTCTGATAATTTGTTCCTCTGTATCATACTTTGTAAGACCATACAGTTCACAATAAATATACGTACTCATTTGTATCTGTTAGAGGTTTCTATGCATTTAAATAGCTCATTACACCCAGCCAGAAAGATGGCTAGCAGGCCCACTGTTGTTGGGTTTACTGCATCTGAAATGTGATCTTTCCTCAGCACCCCACCTTTTGTTTTGCACACATGTAAAGTAGTAACACAATACATTGCTATAAGTGTGTGCAGTTGTCTTTATTAATAATAATAATAATAATAATAATAATAATAATAATAATAATAATAATATTTTCTAGCTAATAAAGCAAAAGGAGTTTTATATACCCTGCAACATCTTAATTCAGAAGTGTAATATTGTGAAACCTTATGGGTAAAACCATGACATACACCAAACACTACAGAGCCATTACACAAAAATAGTGGCAAAGAAAATTTAATTACACTTCATAATTCACAAATTCATAAACAATTTCCGAGGATCTTTTTCTGAATACATAACATATTTATTAGACCCCCACCCAACCTAAGGTTTATGCCCACACACATAGGAAGCAGAATTATTGTTTTAAACTCAAATTTAAGAGCACATTAAAAGCTAAGAGCTGAATTTTATTTGAAAATAGCAAAAATATATTGAAGAGACTTGTCATAAAATAGCAAAAAAATAAAGATTACTATTGAAAGCATCTTTTGCAATGATGATATTCTGTAATTTTTAAAGTGTTCTTTAGGCTTTATGAAAGTCTTTCAAGTGTTTTCTTCAGAAATTGGCTGCTTTTTCACTCGATTTTTTTCATTCTAGTCCTTGTACCTGATCATTTTAAGAACAGTATCCTGAGTCCTTAAGCCCTTAAGAAATAAGAAAATCCAGCAGATTGACATATATCTAACCCTTCAGCTCATCCATCTACAGTTCACTGAAGCCTCATCAGAAACAGACTCAATCGAAAGTTCATTGTCAAGATGCCATTTTAAAAGAAGGGAAAACAGGGAGAAAAGGTGAAAAGATGGAATCAGAGGCAATGGGCCTTACAAACTAATGATGTGTGATGATTTCAAATTTGAAAGTTTTTGGTTCAAATCATCATCAACATGTACAGAGGAGGACAGGAGAGAGTTACAATGCCATCTTCATCAGGAAAGGCACACATGCACACACACTGAACCAGTGGGCTCCACTATATGTATGGTTTAAAACCATTTAGAATATTTAATATCAACTTCTACTATAACCCAGGTGGCCAAACATGAACAAAAAATACTTGTTCCAAAATAAAAAACTGTCCAAGTTCATTTGCCCTACTGAAAATGCTCTATTAAGTTGGCTCTCTTTACAGAAGACAATCTGGTTGTTTGGCTGCATCACAAACAATAAGCCTTGAGCTTTCTGCAGGCTCTTAAGTTTATATAGAAAACCAGCGAGCTAACTTGTTAAAAAAAAAATAAATACACGAGAACCTGAGGGTGGAATTTACAAACCAAATGGCGACTTAGAGAAAAACAACTCACGCTTTCACTCCCTGATGTGAAGGCATGCCATCTTGGCAGAAGGAAGTCGCTCTGTTTTTGAAGTCTGTTTCCCCAAAAGACAACAGCATGATAATGATTTCAGTGCTTACCTGTTTTTCAGCCTTAGTTTGCCAACATGTTGTTCTTGTGACTGTTATCATCGCTTTTATTGTTAATTGTTTTGTTTTTTTATCTCTCCATTGGTGGGCTTACACTGTATAATATGTAAAAGAGATCAAACACAAATCTGTCCACATTGAACCTGACCTCCTTACAGCCTCGGAATGAATGAAATATTTTTATGTTTAACTTCAGATTACAGGTAACCTCATTGTCACATGTATCTCACATAACTTTATTAATGAAATCTTCACCTTCAAGTGGAAAAGAACAGTTAAATAAAAAAAAGTATGCCATTAGTGTGGCATCAGTGTCTTAGAGTGTGTAGCTGTTTTCTTAGAGGTGGTTTTCTTAGAGGCTACACCATTTCAAAAACAAGCATGGAAACCTTTCTCAAAGAAACGGTGCAAAAAACATTAACAGGGAGAGTCAAAGGCTAGAACTTTCTTATACTTCAAAGTATCACAATTCATAATTATGACAGAAGCAGTTTAATCTTAGTATACGTGTATAAACCTGTATTCAATATGAATCAACAGTGAGTTAATGAAGAGAGGTGCACTGCAAAATGTCCTCTCTAATTGGCTATAATTGTCTTTGATTATGATTTGATTTAATTGTGATTGTACAGTGCATCAACAGAACATTATTATTATATTATCAAGTACATTTTCCTGTTACAATGCTTTTATAATCAAGCAAGAAGAAGAGTGAACTCACCAGTATGGGGAAGCCAGTCAGGAAGTCATAGATGAAGACAATACCACTGATCAGGTAGGTGATTTGTAGCGACGTCTTAAGAGGTTCTGATCCATCGATGGATGACCTGCGTTTTCCCTGAGCATCCTCCACCACTATGGTGGGAACATTAAACTTGTTCTTATCAGCATTGTGACCTGCCTGAATCGAGAAGGTCTGAAAGAGAGCGATGCCGATGCAGATCACACCCATGGTCACACTGCCACCGATTAGGAGCAGAAAGCAGACTCCGAAGCCCAGGCCAATCTCTGTCACAATGAACCGGCAGTCAGAGGTGTAGAAGCGGTCGATCGTGTCATGCCAACCCACTGCTGGAAGTGTGGACAGGATGAAGGAGACCATCCAGATACCCATCACTGTGTGTACTGCCTGCTTCTTTGTGTTACTTAGCCTGGAAAGAGAACAACAGATTTTTGCAGGAAATCAAGTGAAATACCCATTGGCTTTGATTTGTGTGTCGTTCATTAGAGTGTAAAATCTGTGGATCCTAACTTATCTGATCTTTAAAATCACTATGCTCAGATCCCTAAAACCAAAAATATATACAAGTACACACTATAAAGGAGTTTTCTAACAAAGAGAAGTAACAAAAAATGGATTTGCATTTTATCTTTTTTTTTAAGAAAAAGGAAATCGTCTTTAATCACAGTCATTTGATCCTTATTAGATTCTGAACAAAATAACCTCAATCACTCTAATGCATTTCAAAGGCAGTCTTTACCTGGATAAACATTATAGTTATCAGCATGCTATAGCCCTGCATTTACAGTTCCAAAGAGCAAAAGCATGACACATTGATTGCTACCAAGATATTACCCATCCTATCTTTACAAACCTGCACTGACAAAATATATCTAAATAGAAGTCTAT
>NW_005187450.1:2917711-2927697 GCF_000239375.1 Pundamilia nyererei
ATACTGTTTTGTTTGTTTGTTATTTAGTTTGTTTGTTTGTTTGCTTGTTTTAATCAATTTTAAATCATGCTTTTTATTTGTTTTTGTTTCTAATGTCTCTGTAAAGCACTTTGAATCACCTTGTTGTTGAATTGTGCTATACAAATAAACTTGCCTTGCCTTGCCTAACAAGTACAGTGTGGTCTACTCTGACTGTACTAAAGTAACTTATGAAGCAATATTGCAATATTATAAGTACATGGAGGATTTCAGTCTCCTTCTCATAATCATTACACATCAGAGACACACACTATACAATATTGGCAAACAGTGCACCTACAGTAATTGCGATCTGTCCTCAACAATTCAAACAAAATGATTCAAATAGAACACTGATAACGAGGTCTGTGTTTGACTTTTTTTTCATGGTGAGGAAATCTGACCAGTATTACAAGTAAAACAGACCCAACCATGGAAAAATACTGTAAAATGGCAGATATGAAGCTGGGATACATAAGCTGATAAAAACATCAACCCACATAGGCACAGCTTAGATAAACTGAAGATGAATGTGGAAGGAAATCGATTATTTGTTGATGGTAAAAGATTGCCTTTGATATCCCTCGGTCTATTTATCATGTAGGTCCATTTCAACACAAAGAGATTTCTGTTTCCTCTCACCTCCAAGTAATTGTTACAGTCGAGCAATTTGCTGAATGTGTTTGTGACCTCTGGCGATGTGGCACTTTTCAAGGTTTGCAGAAACTACACACATACATCTAAAAATATATCAAGCAGTGACTGGCATTCTCATTTCCCAAACATGACGAAAGAGTATGCTAACCTGCCAAAACATTTGGATAGATTACTGTATTCAAGGATTACTGAGTTGTTCCAGACATAAGCAAAAATATACACACACACACAAATATAGGTGTGTGTGTGTGTGTGTCATACATAAAAATATCCTTTTCAGTTCCTAGAACATGTAAGTATAGACTATTGTATGCCTCTATTGTGTAACAAAGTACAGTTAATATGGTTCTACTGGTTCATTTGTGTGGTAAAAGATGCTTTAATTCATTAAGCGTCAGCTCTTTTAGCGTAGGAAGCCAAATATACCTCCCGATGAGAACCAAAATGCATATCACCAATTCCCTTCTCCACTTCCAGAGAAATGGGGCACACTGGCTAGAATGGATGGCTTTACATAAAAAGATTGGCAAAATAAAATGGAAAACATTTGAAAGTAGTAAAGTATAAGCCTACATACACTGACGCAATAAGAGTACTACAATAGCCTGCAGTAGCAGTAGTACTGCAGTAGCCTCCATCTTTGCACTATGGCTTCATTCAAAGACAAGTAGGTCTTGTTGTCACAATGAGTAATAATGCTAGCCTTTCCTGATTGTGCCTGGGGTACATGGGGACAGTTACATCACCAAACTGCATAAATCTATTACCAGACTGAGAGCATTGTGAGCGGAAAAAACCCTCCTAAGAGATAGTGAACGCAGGGTGATGAGCACAGCTGCCTAAGTACAAGGTTGGAATTCATAATTCAGGCCTTCAGTGTATGTTAATGTCAGAGTAAAGGCAGCCATGCTAGCTCAGCAGGGCAAATGTGGAGCGAATTAAATGAAAGATGAACAGCAATTATACGGTGCATCACCTGAGCTATCACTCCACTATACTGTTGTTAAAGGTGACTTGAACAGAAGAAGACAAGCTGCTGAGTGGAAAGTGTTCCCAGACAGGAGACCAGAGAGACTACAGTCAGATGAGTGAGGGAGCAGACGAGGGAGATATAAGCATCTGTGTAAAGCTTGATATCACTGTGTGGGCATCGGCCAATACTGGCAGCTGCAGAAGCAATATAGATAGCAAGATTGGGCTTAGATTTAAAAGGAAGTTTGCATATCTTATTTGAATGTCTGCTTATCTGCAAAATTGGCCAAGTTGAAAACATGTTTAGTATCTGCAGGCTTGATGCCACAGGATGTAATCGCTCGTAGATTTTCAGCAGGAGAGAAAGAGTGATGCAGCAGAAGACTGATGTTCACCACATGCACCACATTTTAGTTGGTATGTGTTCTGCAGATGCGACAGCTGATTTTATAGGTTCTCTGGCTGTTTTCCTACAGTATTTGCTCTCAAAATGCACTCGACTGCAAATGATTATGCTGCACCTGATGGGCAGAGCTTAGAGCTCTGAATGTAACAGCTAAATTGCAACAAAGCCAAGGCCTCTGAGCTATGCTTCAAATTTTCTTAAGATGCACCAATTACAAACCTTCACATTAATCATTTAAACAGTCAATATGGTCTGCTGTGCAACTCATTATCATGATAAATTACAATCTTATCTTAGAACAAATCAAGAGGTGCTTCTTAATAATCATTAGCATGTGTCAGTTCAGAGCAGCACTGGTACATATCAGAAGAGATACAGCATCCAAATCTCATATTAAAGGAAAGGGAACCTTTCCTTAGAACATCTGATTATGTGTGAACAGCAGATTTCTTGGAAATCTTACAGGACCAAAATGGTGTTGTTAGTGTGAGGTGAACCTGATCTTTATTATTCAGTGTTACTTAGTATTATCACATGTTATGAGGAGCCAAATGAAGGTGAAAGCTAGAGCTGGCAGATGCTCAGTCTAGAAGGTTTCACATGGTGTTACCCCAAATAGCTGCAACCAGCAGATGTGTTGGCAGGGGACAGTCTTTGCATGATGAAGAGCATCACACTCAAAATCAAAGGTAAATAAGGTGATGGGCCACAAAAATTGAAATCTGTCTATATCCTATGTGAGAAGTTGTCAAAGGAAGAGGCCCAAAAAAAACCTGAAGCTTAACTATAGAATTTTTCAAGGATTGATTGTGAGCCTTGCAGGAGATTAACATCTAAAAGTGCCTTTAAACACATTTATGTTTTCTGTGCTAAAGATCACACTGCATTTATTTATGTTATTTTACTTTTAAAAACACACATAATACTGTATCCACTATACTGACATTTCTGTGATTGAATATTCAAGTGAACCTAAAGATTTGGTTCCCCCTAAACTACAAAACAAAGTATTATCTCTTACTTTGGTCTATTTTTATCTGGAGATAAAACTAGACAACAGCTTATAAAGCAGCCATTTCTTCAATAGAAAGTTCTTCCAGTAATTCTCCAAAGGTTGATTTTGTTCATCTGGACCTAGCGTTTTGTGGGAGAAACATTTCGTCACTCATCCAAGTGACTTCTTCAGTCTCAGCTGACTGCAGGTTTCCCCAATCTTATAAACAGTGCATTTGCATAATGACTGAAACCAGCCCACTGAAGGAACAATGGGCTGGGAGGTCAGTTCCTTAATCTTAATTATGCAAATTCTCATGACCATTGATCAACAACCACTGATCAAGGCCCACTGATCAAAGCCCACTGAGCAATGGCCATTCACAGAGAGTTGGGGAATGGCTGCAATCACAACATTGTAAGATGGCGAAAGATGTACCCTTAGGCCCCCTCCTCGATTTAGAGATGGTCTTTCCCTTTTCACATAAATGTCCTCTTTGACTCTGCGCTCAAACCAGCGTTCCTCCCTGTCCAGGATGTGTACATCCTCATCATTGAAAGAGTGTCCACTGGCCTATAGGTGTAAATAGACTGTAGAGTCCTGGCCTGACGAGGTAGCTCTTCTGTGTTGTGCCATCCGCTTCACCAGAGGTTGTTTGGTTTCCCCGATGTATAAATCCTGGCAATCCTCCTGGCACTTAACAGCGTACACTATATTACTCTGTTTGTGTCAGGAGATCTGATCCTTGGGGTGGACCAAGTTTTGGCGCAGCTTCTTTTGGGGTTTAAAAGCCACAGAGTGTGTTTAGAAAAAATGCGTCTCAACTGTTCCGATACTCGGATACTTACTGGATACTTCCAGTAATGACTGTTCAGAGTGAGGAATGAAATGTACTGGATTGGAAAAACATCAGAAGCAGATGTGTATAAACCATAGCAAATAAACATTGAAATATATAAAGTGTAATACCTTGCTTGAAACTGAAATTTGGATGAAATGGACATTTAAAATTTAGGCAACTTGAATAAAGATTATAACTAGGGTCAGTCATAAACAACAAAATCAGTTGTCTTACCTGTAGTTTACAGGCCAGCGAACCATCCACATGCGGTGATAGGAGAGTGAGGTGACCGAAAAGCAGGTGACCAGTGTGAGAGTATAGAAGGTAGACACAAACACTTTGCACAGACCCTCATTCCACTCGTAGTTGGAGTGCTGACGCCGCAGTGTTATGACACAGTACATGGTAATGGGGATGGCCATGTTGAGGATATGTGTGCCCGCCAAGGTGCAGATGAGAAACTCCAGCGGCTTCCACTTCTTCTGCTTGGCACTGACACTAAGGATACTCCAAGTGTTGGCAAGGATGGACACGCCCGAACAGACCAGCCAAGCCAGCGTGTTGGCGTTGATGACATCATCCTTCATGGTGGTTAAATCATCCACCATGTTGTAACGAGGCAGGGTGGAGCCTGGGGGGCCGCAAGGAACTGTTGGCAAGAGCAGGTACACACAAGGAGAAGGAGGAGGTGGTAATGGGCAGGAGGGGATGCAGGGTATCAAGCAGAGCAGGCATCCTATCTGGGTGGGTGTGCACTCTCCATGGGTCGGGCACAGTGGGGAAAGGACATGACTGTGGTGCAACGCAGTGTGATGTTAGAGGAGGAGGATGGCAGAGCGGGGCCAGTTCCCTTACAGTCCTAAAGCTGAAGAAACAGGGTGAGAAATGACAGAAGCAAAGTGGTCAGAGGGAGTAACAATTTTAAGAAATTACACTGGTCAATCTAGTTCTAAATAATCCTTGACCAGACATAATCCCTTATCAGTGAATTAATGGGGTTATTTTAATCACAACAGATTAACTCTATGTGTTAAGCCTGAAAAATTTCCATCTAATGAGGTTAAGAGAGAACAGTAATTAGTAAACAGGTCTTATTTTAAGAAGTCCAGTTGACACATGCATGAAGCTGCAGTCATGCAATCCACACATCTGTACTGGTGACAGATATTCAGGGATATTATAGAAACACTTGTGACATCTGTAAAAACAAGGATCAAGTTATATAACAACGATGAGCAATGAGCAAATAAAGTACTAACAAAAAAATCAAACATTAAAATATTGAGATAAATATCAATACCACAGAAGTGCACACTTAGGGACCCACGCATTTACTTGACTTTCTTGTATAATTAACAAAGTAGACTAATCAGTAACTTTGACAATCAGCTATTTGTTAAGTCGTTAATTAAGAAAAACAGCTGCTGCTTGCAGCTCATTAATTGTGAAAATTTACTGTCCTTTTTTTTACATTCATTTTTTTTTTCCTGAATGAGTAATTCATCCGAGGTTCTATTAAAGTTGAGATGGGAATTTATCTTTCTTTGACCAATTTACGAACTTATATATATAATTAAGGCAACAGAGGCATCATCCTAGTTACATCCTGAGAGGGTTTTGTTTTTCTTGGAGATGCTGATTCAACTGTAAATCGTGAGGCAACACTTTATAATTGTGTGTATTGTTTTGTGGGGGGTTTTCCTGCGACAATTTAGACAGTAGACCACTTTCAAAAGGACAAAAAACATAATATGTTATCTTTTATATGCAGTTTTTGAAAGAACACGAGAAATAGTTTGCAACAGTTTGTTCCCTTTTTGTAAAGGTCATTTCCAGCATAATACACAGAGAGAATCACCAGCAGATGAGAGCTCTTTGTTCCTACACTCTCCAGTGAAAAATGTCTGGCACAGCTGGAGAGTGTTGTCACATCTATGCCCTGTCTTTTGGCTTGTCCAAACACTGATATGCTGTAGGCAAGACTCTCGGAGGGGACACTTGAAATGACAAGTATAGCATCATCATAACCCTGTTCTCTTTGGTGTGGCATGAAACAACGTAACCAAAAAAAATAGTATAACATCAACACCTAAAATACTGGACACAGTTCCTAAAATGCATTGATGCCTCGTGCATGGAAAGAAGAGAATTTCCTTGTTGATCACATCACCCCTCCCGTCCCGCTCCTCCATTGTGTCTCAACCCAAGCCCTTTTGTTAAATGTTTATACAGTGCATCTGCTGAACAGGAAATCAGATTTTATTGGTCTATTCACTCATCTCTTCAAGTTCACCAGCTGCAGAGGAACAGAACAGAAAAGCACAGCCAAAATGAAGACTGAATCCAGAATCAGTATACTCACTGACATACTGGGTACCTGCTATCAACAGTGGCTCCATCCATTATTATTTTTCATTGCAGTGATGCTTTTCCTGCTTTCACAGGTAAAAACATCTCAGTGATAATGTCAGAACAAATGAGCGCAGTGTGGAGTTTCTATAGATTCCTCAGTAGTGCTAAATCTTTCACATTATGGAAACTCATTATTGATAAATGTAATGAAATAGATTTAGCTTAGACAGTCTGGGAAGCAATAAGAGTATTGACTCCGCTTTTGGGGGCAATGGCCAACCAACCAATATTTGGTTGGTTTATATACAATTCAAAACTTTGTGGTCTCTTTTAACGAATGTCTGAAATGCCATACTGCATTTCAGCAAATGAAGTCCCTCTTTTTCTTCACTGTCCACCTGCATCCAAACAAATATGAATGGTCAATAAAAGACTAGAAAATGATTACCAGGCATGCAGATATCTCTTTATTGAGATTGAGGTTGAGGTGACATTGTCATATTTTGTGTCAATCATAAATTCAGCCTTTAGTACTTATATTTCTATATATAACTGTGCTACACAAGAAGAAGAACTCAAGGGGACATGACAACCGATGGAGCTGCATATTTGGCAAAGATTTTTAAGCCGGATATGCTTCCTGATGCAACCCTCCACACTTTATCCACACTTGGGAGAGCTGTAAACTACCTAGGAGCACACTAACTTACAAACACCTGAGGTTGGGAATAACTAATGTGCTATACCAAATATATTTAAAAGGACATTTGTGACTGCATTAGATAATTTTGTAAATGTAAAATGTATAAGACATTTTACTGGTTGCTGACAACTAGCTAGGTAACATTAGCATGTATAGAATTTGTTAAACAAAATCACAATGTCTATCCAACCTTAACCAACGTGTTTAGTTATCTAAACTATGCACATTACAGTCTCACATTTGCATTAACTCCAAAATAGCTCAGAAATGCAATGCTTATTAAAGTGATTCAGGCAGCAAACACGCCATCTAAGTCTGCAACTGGATAAAAATGTTGCATAACATGTCATTTCTACTGTATAAGTTTGATAAATCATCACAAGCCAGTTGTGTTTTTAACGCATTCTGAAATAACTTGCATTGCATGAGTCATATTCGAGCTCTTGAAATGATCACATCATATAGATGACTCAGCTCCCCTTTTTGTGATTCGGAAGTCAAAATGTATTCTTCAGTTTTTAATGGTTTGACTCATTACTGATAAGAAGCACAATTAACAGACTTGATTTAAAAAGTCACAGCTGATGAACAGCTGATCGTTTAACAAGAAGAGTTTAAAAGACTTCATTATACCCTGCTTTTATTTGTCAAATAATCAATCTATGATTATATCATCTTGTGTTTGTCATAATTTTGTACGTATCGGTTTAGTAAGAGAGAGAACAATTGTATAAAGAAAAAAAACCAATTTCAGTCACAGTTAAAGAACTGACTTTTCTGAGTCATAGACATACAAAACATCTAAAAGTGTGTTCCATAATAAAGATAACTTGTGTTTCACCTCAGGCAAAAAAAAAAAGAATTATTTTTTTTAAACTATTTCTTTTTCTGTTTATCTAGTTGCATTTGTAATTTTCAAGTGTAAGATGAGAGCAGTGCCCATGAACCTGGAGCCCTTCTGCTTGGATGACTCACAAGACTCAAGAGGAACAGCAGCTTTCCATTTAATACAAGAAATTGTGTTAAGCTCTAACATGTTTATACCAGGGTCTTTACAGCCAAGTCCAACTTTTTTTCTTTTTTCTTTTTTTTACCTCTGGGAGCAGCTGAAGGTCATACGGATATTATTTATAAAAATAAAAAAAAACACAGATTATATTTTTTTTATGTAAACTTGAATTCCCCTTTTGTACCATGACAATGTAAAAACCCAACTTCAAAACTGTCATTCTAACTTAAGTGAGCAAATGTTTTAGAAGAAACTGAAGTACCCCAAAATATAAAATTTAATAACAGGTATTAAAGGCAGCTGAAAATGTTAAGTACAGAAAAATTCAGATAGCAGTTTTCCCATGTAGCAAGGTAAGCCCACAGCCAGAGTAAGCCAACTATACAGTATGACATGACACCTCAAATTCAAAGGTTTCACTTTAACTGCTGTATTTTTATAAGTGGTCAGAAACTTGTAAATAACTCATGATAACTCATGAAAGAATAAAGTTACGTTGAAACCAAGCACACCATTGCTTTTCTTGTGACATTACCAATAAGTTTGATGCGTCACATGGCCCTCTTCCTATTGAAAAAACAAAAGTTGTATCCTGAAACCTTGGTCTCAGTATTGAGCTTGTGTAGCACCATGTATAAGTTTGTGTATGCATGTTATGGTTGTTAAAGGAGTATTAGAGGTATAGCAGGAACAGCAGTGGTAGCAGTAGTAGTATTTGTAGCACTGGTTTTATCCAAATGCTTGACTGACAAGCTTCCTAACCACAGTGCAACGATCAGCTCGATCAACCACAGTCCCTCAGGCCTCAAAGCCAAATTAGTCTCAGTGTACACAAGAGAAATCAGCACTGGAAATTACATACACATGACGCAAAGACTTCCTCTCTCTAATACCAAGATACTTAATGATGAGTTGTTAAAATGAGTGTCTAGTTCACCATAGCACTAAAACAATAAAGATCAGAAAATATAAAAATATATCCTGTATTTTAATAATTAATTTACAGTCTTTGTTTTTCCATTATGCAATGCAAGGTTTTATAGGGTAATCATAATTACAGTATGACAGTAACTGTAAATGTGCCCTGGTCATGTTCTTAAATCCCTCTCTGCAGTGCCTTCTACACCTGTAGCCCATATTATGAATTTGTATCCAGATGAATATAAACAGCAGAGGAAAACACACGGGTGAGCTCTCAAAAAATAAATAAATAAATAAATAACACGACCACAGGTGGTAAATATTTTCCATCTTGTTTAACTGAGTTTGAGCACCAGTAATCACTGATGTTAACACAGGGTCTGCCTTTCTCACCCCACTGGAGTCTTATGTTCTCTCACAGTGGAAAAATCTCTCTAGGGGTAGAAATCGCAGAGTAACCCACAATATGATATAACACTATCATGATACAATATGTTGCTCAAACCAACAACAATTTGAGGATATCACAATTTTGGAAACAGAAAACTGTATATACACGACAGAGTTCTGAAGGTGTGCTGTTCTTTATTAAATCTTGTGTCGTCTGTAATTGTAAATACTACTTGCTTATTCAACAAGGATGAAAAACAGCAAAGGGAGCCACTGGCTGTCACATCTTCATGTACAGCCAATACCCTTTAACAGTTTTCAGGCAAATGTGAAGAATCACTTCACTGTCCCACAAAGAATCACCACCTCAGTGTGTTACACTGACACCCTCAATGTGATGTCCTTACCTAATTTCCCATCAATCTGCTATTAATGGTGGCATTAAAAACAAGTTAGCTTCAATCCTCATTGATGGGTATGGTACCTTTGAGTATCTTCCAAGTGATGTCGTTTCCAATATTGTGTTAACTGACCAACTAACCGATCCGAAATCTCATTCATTATAACGTGCATGTTTGAGCCAAGATTTTACACCAGATGTCCTACCTGACACAATCCTCCCCATTTACCCGGGCTTGGGACCATCACTTGGAGTACAGTGGCTTCCCTCCTGCCTCACCCATGCAAACTGGTGAGATAACCTTTAGTGCTACAATATACAGT
>NW_005187450.1:2927717-2928797 GCF_000239375.1 Pundamilia nyererei
CCCGGGCTTGGGACCATCACTTGGAGTACAGTGGCTTCCCTCCTGCCTCACCCATGCAAACTGGTGAGATAACCTTTAGTGCTACAATATACAGTATATATAGGCAATAAAGTAACAAAAAACAGTTAAATATGCAAACTGCTTAAATATGTTAGTATTTAGAGTTATTAGTTAGAAGATATGACTATCTAGCTTAGAAATGTTGAATAATACACAAGATCCTGCCCATTTTACTTTACGGCGCAGAGACGTGGACAATGCTCAAACACGACCTGAGCAAACTCGAAGTTTTCCAAATGCGTTGCGTTAGATGCATTCTCGGCGTTTCCCTTCGCGACCGTCATTCGAATGACACCATCTTCACCAGCTGCGGCAGCCAACCGACGATCGGCCACCTAATCCAGCGCCGCCGACCCCGTTGGTTTGGCCACATTTGTCGAATGGACCCGAGCCGCTACCCCCATGGCCTACTCTGGTTGACCCGCCCCACCGATTGGAGGGTGCATCGAAATGCACCAAAGAAGACATGGATGAAACAAATCCAGTATGATTTGAAGGCCCTTCGACTTGACCTCGAGCAGGCAAGAACCATCGCCTTAGATCGAAAAGCGTGGAAGATAATCGTTGGTCAAGCAAGAGAACCTGCGGCACCTACAGCAGCGTACTGATTGCGCGGCAGACCACCGCCGCTGGTCGCCTGCTAAGGACAAGAAGAAGAATACACAAGATAATTAAATCTGCATCCTTATTGAGAAAATGGAGAAATATTAGCCAGACTGAATAAATGCTAATAGTGTACACATATTATGCACTATAGTGCTTCCTACCACGATATTATGTGTATATTTGAATATATATTACACATTTATTACCACAGTTTCTCTGTCAAAGACATTCATAGAAATACTTTGTGGTGGTCTTGTGAAACTGCTGTATGAAGAACAGTGCTTTTCTTCTGCTGGATGACTAACTTATCACTTTACACGAGTCATATTCTGGACTACTAAAAAGAAGGACCAAACACTTTTTTTTTTATTCTTCATCTGAAACTATAATCAGCTGAGATACAGAGAGAAGAGG
>NW_005187450.1:2930514-2931503 GCF_000239375.1 Pundamilia nyererei
GATGAGAAGTGGGCTACTGGAACAAGAAGGTATAAGTGGGGAAGAGATGAGAGCAGAGTGTTGTTGGAATGCTACTATACAAGTAACCCCAGTGGAAGAGGTTACATGAAGAGAATGTGAAACCTCTGGAATCTTCGATACTCAGCGTCCACACTCATGGTGAAAGAACTAGTAGCTCAGTGTTCCAACATTCAGAAGAACAAACTGCTATCACAACTGGAGATCGATGAGGTACAACACAAATGCTATAGCAAGGGGGAGCCAGGAAGTCAGGTCATGGTGGATCATAGCGAAGCTGGAAACCTGGAACCTCCGGAGCTGGTTACCAAAATTAAGTGAAGTACCCTCTGAAGGTCTACTAGAAGTCATCTGCTCCATGAAGAAGAAGACAAGACGCCAACATCAAGGTAGCATGGAGGGAAGTTAGCCAACTATTGGAGCTGGAGAAAGATGCAGATGCTAAGAAGTACAGCAAGGTGTCCTGAGGCCTCGGAAACTTCTAAACAAAGACTCACAGCCTTGGCCAGCCACTTGAAGAGCCAGAGAGATAGAAGGCAGAATAAACCAGCTGTACTCTACTGAATCATCCAAGGTGTGCTCTTGGTAGCAGGGAAACAACATAAGGACTGTACCACCAAGGCTGTAGATGAGAAGTACTGGAAGGGAGAAGGACCCAACCCATAATGGCAAAGCTCAGTGACTAGTGGAGCTAAGAGCAGACCACAACAACCTCCCTGAACAGGGACCAGTAACCATCACAGTGGCAGACATCCAAGAACAGGTCTGCAGCATAAAGAATTGGACCGTACCAGGCCCTGAAGTTGACTGTATTCCATGAGCATCTGGCAGTACAAATGAACCAGCTGCTAATCAACAAGAGACACCTGGAAAGGCCAACTGAATGACGAACAGTCCTACTCCCAAAGGATCTCCAGAACGGACTGGTCCCAACTACCAGCCAATAACCTGCCTCAGTACCACATAGAAGC
>NW_005187450.1:2933171-2937342 GCF_000239375.1 Pundamilia nyererei
ACTACTTTAGATATATGGAAGTAATTAAGACTTGAGTAGGTAGATAGATAAAAATCAGGGAGATTTTTATCATATTATTTTTTAGCAAAGTATAAGAACAATATGTCAAAAGACAACTTGCAGAAGTTCTCAAAGCTCCTTAGAGGAAGGCACATACAGTATGATGTTTATTAAATGTGACAAAGCTGACAGGAATTCCAATTGATGCTTAATGCCTATAAGACTGAATGGAAGTTTTATGGGGCAGCCAGAAGCTAAATTTTGAAAATCAGTGAAGGTGAGGAGAGTTTCTGTGTTTAGAAAGAGGCTAAAATTTGTAATCTCTCTGTACCTCTTGTTTTACCTTTATATGACAGCCTAGTCATAACTGGCTTGGTCAATATGATTTGTACTGCGTGTGGCAATGCACAAATACAGATAATGGAGGCAACAGAAAAATTGCTAAAAGCCATTACAGGAGTACTTACTTTAACAGTGTGTTTACATCCCAACCAAAGGAGAAAGCATAACTGACTGTTAGGAATGTTTTAAAGCAGCTTAAGAAATTGTTGATCTACTTGGATTCCCTTCACAACCATCACCATGGTTTACAGAGTATGGTTCAAAAAAAGAGACAATATCCAGTGATTGGCAGTTCTCCAAGGGAAAATACCTTCTCGATGCCAGAGGTTAAAGGACAGCGGCCAGACAGCTTTGAGCTGATTGGAAGGCAACACTCGTTACAAGAGAGGTATGCAGAAGACTGTCTCTGAACACACAACGCGTCAAACCTCGAAACAGCTGGGCTACAGCAACATAACAGACAAAGTGCCATTTCTATTTGCTGACAACAGGAAACTGAGAAAGGACTCAAAAAACAATAGAAAAACATGGAAAAATGTTGCCTGTGTCAGCACACCGGCATGATAAAAGATCACGCTGGTGTGCTGTTTGATGTTCCTGAGACACTTGTGAGTACTGGTCTTAACTGGTTGGCCAGCTTGTCACAGAGTAAGGAGCTGAATTTTCCATTACAAATACAACCCTTGAGGCTTTCTTCCTGTTTATGTTAAGCTACCTCCAGCTATGACTGGAGCAGGATCACTGGGCACCATATGGCAGCAGAACTAGTGTTTTTCTTGAAAACAGGCATCTACGGCAGTTTAAGCTAGTCAAGTGGTAGATTAAAGCCATGCATCACATTATCAGTTTTAAACTTGTATAAGCAAACTTAAGCATCTAAAAAATATCATAAGAGTTAAAGATTATCAATAATCAATCAATATCAATGGCCAATATGTTGCTGTAACATTTGCATGGTAGGATCGTTGAATCAGTGATTAAGGCTGCTTGCAGTGGTGTAATGATGTGGAAGATATTTTCTTGGTAAACTTTGGGCACTGGTATCAACTTAGTATTGTTTTAGTGTGACAACCTATGTGAGTATTGTTCCTGATCGCTTTATGATCACAGTGAACCAAACTTCTAATGACTGCATTCAACAAGACAGCATGCCATGTTACTAAGTTCAAATCAAATCAACCTGGTTTCTTGAACATGACAAGAACAATATTCACTTTACTAAAATGGCCTCCACAGGCACCAGCAGACCAGTCAAACCCAGTACTAGCAAAGTGTACCTAATAAAGTGTTTTCTGAGTGTATAACTTTCTCACTACAATCAAAACCCTTTGACCACAGTAACCAGCTGTTTTCATTTACATGGCACCCAATAACTAACAACACCTGACAAGCCATTGTGTCTTTATGAGATAAGCGCTATCACGTTAGGCACCGGACTGAATGTCTTTCATTACATGCTGCATAACAACTTCATTATTAATATCCATCTATCTATCTCTATATATATGAAAGACATACATCATAAATTGAAATATACATTTAGAAAAATATGTTTTTAAAAGACTATACTCATTTAGATATATGGAAGTAATTAAGATTCGAGTCTCATTCTAAATATATCACATTTTTTTAAAGGCTGAAGCAGGTACATCATACAACATTTATATTCCAAATTGATATGATGTGATGATTAAGGGTAAAAACACTGGAAAAATAAGAATTACTTAGATCAATTTCCCCAGAGCTTTGGATCTAATGTATGCCACCATTTTGCTTCAGTCTTTTGGGGTTACATGTGAATGATACCTCTACATCAGATCTACGTTGTAACTTACGCCATAACCACAACCCCATTTAAACCCTACGCCACAACCTTCTAAGTAACTTTATGTGCACCTCCAAAAAAATTGAACTATATGTCTGTTCAACGCATACCAGAACAATTTATATGTGTAGAAGGTTGCGGTGTAGGGACAAAACGATTTTCCGGTTGCTACATAAATTAGAACATTGATTCCATGTGGAACTCAGAATCAAGATTTACACCCATTTACACAAAAGCTCTCACACATTTGAAAGGTGGCAACTTGGTGTTCGGAGTCTTAACTAAGGATACTACAGGTCTGTATACCTCTTGAGTCACAGCTTCCCTAGTATGTATGAAAACAGTTTGAAGCCAAATATCTGTATAAAATCCTGTAGTCAGCACACTCCATAGTGTCAGTCTGAAGTTACTTACAGGCAAACTACAGACAAGAAATATGCAAGTACATATACTCAAGCACTGAAACAACGATGATAACATGTTCTAAGCACATACCCCTTCCACTTAATCACAGCATTTCACTAATGCACAGCAGGGTGGCAGAGCTAGTTGGCAGCCGGCTCCCTAACCAGATTCTAGCCACTGTGCCAGCCCTCTTCGCATGAAGTCTCTAAACCAAGCCAGTGAAAGGCTGCCAGCTCCAGTCAGCAGAAAATAGAAAGGCCCAGAGGTGCTTTGTGCCCTTGACCTTTGAACCTCCTGCCAAGGTAAGCTAAGATCATGTATCTATTAAAAAAAAAAAATCAATAAAAGTGAACTAATCAATAGAATTAGACCACTGTGGTTTTTGGTTGCATTGTGTGCGGTGGGTATGAACAAAGAAGTCATTACTTTTATTTATATTCAGTTTTATTTATTTAAATTCAGCGAATAAAACTGATTTACAAGGATTAATCCAGTTGAGACCACTTTGCTTGCATTTAGAAAATGGACAAATCAAGGACAGAATAGAAGATGTGCCATTTTCTCTAGCTTATGACCATCTATTCAAGTCAAGCTTGACACTATATTCTTCAAAATGATATGCAGTCAATACAAAAAGTAAGCTTCCCAGACTGAAACAGCACACCAGTGTGATCAAAGATTACGCTGGTGTGCTGTTTGATGTTCCTGAGACATTTGTGAGTACTGGTCTTAGCTGGGTGGCCAGCTTGTCACAGAGTAAGGAGCTGAATTTTCCATTACAAATGCAACCCTTAAGGCTTTCTTCCAGTTTATGTTAAGCTACCTCCAGCTATGACTGGAGCAGGATCACTGGGCACCATATGGTAGCAGAACTAGTGTTTTTCTTGAAAACAGGCATCTGTGGCAGTTTAAGTGAATCAGGTGGTAGATTAAAGCCACGCATTACACTTGTATAAGCAAAATTAAGCAGCAAGAAAAGATCATAACTGTTACACGCTATCGTCATTGCCATTAATCACGACGTTACATTACCATATAATGGTGTGGGGAAGGGCGGTCAACGTGTTGTGGGCGAGTAAAAAAATTAGAATCGTGTGAACACGGGCTAGCGCGGTCACAAAATGACAGAGCCGAACGTGTGACAAACAAAATGTCACACATGCCCTGCGAAACACTGAGATCTGTTGTGAGGTTTTGTGGTGTAGAAGTAACTGTCACATGCAAGCTACAGCAGTTTCTCTGGGCAGTAAAAGTGATCATTGGCTTGCATGGCCACTTTCTGACCTTTGACAACATTCAATAGCTCCTCGCTTAATAATTATCTCCTTTGGTTAGTGTATTAAAATAGCATTTGAAAGAATGTCATCAGATTTCTGCCAATTCTCTCTCAATATCAGGGGCTGTAGAGCAAAACTACACTGGTAATGCTGTTGTATATTTAATATATATTGGACTGCACATGTTTAAAGTATAGGGCCACTTTTGTTCAAAGTTATGGCTCTGGTAAGAATCTTATGAAAAAGAAAAAAAAATGTAGGGTTTTTGTCTTAAAGCTTAATTATATAAATGTGTTGAATAAATGACTTGGGAGGAAAATAA
>NW_005187450.1:2937570-2951217 GCF_000239375.1 Pundamilia nyererei
TAATAATTGTCATTCCATCTTTCAATTAGGCCACTTCTCCATCCGCATTTTGTCTTTCAAGCGTTTTAATACCAATAAAATCCTCGATCTATAGGTCAGTTCTGTACTGCGGGTCCACAGGAATGTCACGTTTCGATTCATAAATCCAGAAATACACTTTTTAGTATCACCTGTTCCTGCTGCAGGACACCACCTGTTTGGATGGAGCTCTGTTGTTCTCCTTGTTTTTGTTTGTTTTTGTACACCTAAGCTAATCACCGGCGAGTCTGACGTAATTATAACCAGCTGTGCGGGTCTTGGCTTACCTTTCACGAAATGTTGAGGCTCCTGACTGCTCGTTGTTTCCGGGGGATGAAGACTCTGTCGGTCATGGCTTCAGGTCCGTTGAAGTGGCTTCCAAAGCATTTCCATCCCTGAACTGAACAGCGTCGGGAGTATCAACAGCATCAGGTTAGAGGAATGACCTGCGAAATGAAGGATGAGAACCCGAAACGGCACATCACCACAGCTGCACTCCTCTTTTATCTTATTGCCCTCTTTTGTCTCGCTGACTGTGGAGGGGGGGGGAGATAAATTATCGAGTAGTTTGGCAAAATATGTCACTTTCTTTTCCACGAAGCGGGCGGTCGAGCGATAGCACGAGAACTAAAATAAAACGGTTTATTTTAGCTGAAAGGCAAAATTCTTCTTCTGTTTTCCAACACTGACGAGGCGAGCGACGGATGAGGCATGACTGCTGCGCGCGCCCGACAGTGTTGGCTCGTTCTCGTGCAGACGCTCCGTGGTCGTGGGAGTGAACCGCAATAAGAAATAATTCATGGAAAAATAGGTCGGTATTTTACCAGAGCAGAGCTGCTGTTGCGTGCTGAACATCTTCTTTGATTTTTTTTACAGGCCCTGCAACCTCTGAATGAACATCAAGAGCTTACTTTCATCAAAGGTCTCATTTGAATGAGTTAAAATAAAGATCTGATGCAGTGCAAACAGAAAGGGCATTGTTTTAATAGCTTACTACAGTTGAGTGTGAAAACATGCACGAAATCTAATAAATGTCGTCATTCTTAAGACTTTTCGGATGGATCTTCTGTTATTTATATCTCGCTGATGCTCTTTTTTTCCTTCATGCCATTCATGCTCCTTTTTAAATGGGTCTTTTAATTGACATTATACGACTTGTTACGTAAGCCTCCTTCCTTGGATGATTCTGTAAGAGCGGCTTTCCTCCCGCAGGGTGAAGATTGTACCCAGTGAGAAAACTGATAGGCCCTACATGAGAGAAGAGACACAGAGGTCCCTGTTTCCCTGGTTTTTTGCCACTATAAAGATTATTTTCATTTATTCACCGGATGGTCTGAACAGCAGTGCACAGCTTCCCATTCATTAAAACAGATACACAAAACCACACCTGGGAGCTGCCCGTGCAGGGCACAGCCAGACTGTTCAGTGATGAAGTACGTTTTAAAAAAGCTTCTCCAGACACTGAGTCAGGATTTCTTCACAGCTAATCCAGTCACCACTTAAAGCACCTATATGCGTATGGCTCACAATTTAGTCACATTTTAAAAGGTAGTCATGTTGTATTTGAAGTATTTATTTTGGACCAGCTTTATTTTTCTTAGTCTTGCCTTTGCACACGCACATACTCCATCAAATAGTTAACATTTCTCAGATTTATTATCCAGACTGTTGTTTCTGTTGCACTATGATCTGCTAAATTAAAATGCAATCCTTGCAGCTGTAGTGTTTTGGGTTTTTTTTCACCAACTGAGAATTTCATAAAATTCCCATAAAAGAGCATAAATAAGAATATATTTTATATATATTTATTTGGATTTGGGACAGATAAAGTATTATCTTTTAGTAGAGCTGCTACTATATCAATACAAGTCAATATATAAGTCCTCATGTTGTACTTCTGTTTGACAAGTATGTCCATACAAGCAAATCATAAGAGCAAGTAATCAAAAACAGTGATTTATCATGCAGAAAAAGCTTGGCCTGCTTTGCTTCCTGCGCTGCTGCATGATATAATGCTCATTCAGCTAAGCTTGCCAACATTTTAATTTTACAAAGCTTAGCTGTATAATTAGTTTTTGCTACAATTTCTTTCACTAGTTTCAGTGCTACTGTTGCAGATCACGGTTGCTGTGTAAAGCACCAGGTTTTAGGAGACTGTGATCCAGAAAATCATCACAAAATAACTCTATTTTACTGGGAAAAACTGGAGATTTCATATAAAGCCTGCCTGGCTGACTGAGCGCCCATGTTGCTCACCCTGTTGGATTTTACTAGCTGTTTCTAGAGATGTGGCTGAATTCTTGACTTGAACTGGAGGTAATTTAAGCAGCCTCCAAGTTGATTAAAAATGACTATTCGTTTTTAAATTGGAATAGGCAACAACCATTTGCTATTCCAAGCAAATGGAATTTCACCATTTCACAGTCAACCTGTGAATATAAAAACTGCTTTGACTGCATTTCTTGACCACGTAAAAGAAAGAAAGAAATAGCAAAAGTTACAGCTAAATCGGTTCACTTACAGCTCATAAAACATTTGCGCACAGTGCGTGGATAAAGAGTAAAGAACTATAACTGTGTAAACACTACATTGTGTACATGTTTTACTTTGTAAAGGTTTGGTAAGGGAATGATTCTACATTCACTGAGTCTCCTTGTCTGTGTTAGGTTTTCTCGAAACTTCAAACAGCAGTAGCAGAAGAAAAGGCACATTTGATGAAAAACACCCGGAGAAGATTTCAAACACGATAAAAGAAGAGAAGCTGATTGTGTTATGATTCATGGGAGAGAAGAGCTGAATAGATACATCACAGACAAATCTAACTACAAGTGAGCTTAATGAAAGCTGATACAAACTTCCAAGATCATTCTAATCCTTTTTGAAAAACAGAAGAAGTACAAGGAGGTCAAACAGAAGGTAAACAGATGAGCAAAGAGGCAAAACTATGTGCATACTGTTCTGACTGGACACAGGTGACATTAGCGAGAGCACGGCACACAGTCACATGAAGAAAAGGAAGCAAAAACAGATACCGTAATCAGTATGTGGCTCTGGGTGGTTTTTGCCTAAAAAGACTGGGAATTCTAAAATATTATGGCTTCTACTTGGAGCGCAGGTGCTGTATTAAAGAGAAATTAAAAGAAAAATGAAAGAAAAAAAAGTGGACCTCACTAATGTCTAAACTGGTTTCAATCCTGCCTAGAAACAGGGGGAAGCAAGTCTTGATAATAAGACAGGCAGTAACTGAAACAAAAAGGCAGGGAACAGAGGAAACTACAGGAAAGCACACAAGTCACTTGAAAATAACATTAGAAACAAATAAGGGATACAATAGAGACCGCGATATGTGTGCCTGTGCGTGCATACGTGCAACCAGTATGTGTGTGTGTGTGTGTGCAAAAACACAGAGAACAAAGAAGAGGAAATGAACAAAATGAGATGGCATGTGCAAAGTAAATGGCACAATTTGATTAACAAATGTGTCCAAAGCATAATTTTAGAGAACAACAGTGTTACATTTGAACAGTGTGGCTCTGCTGGAGCACACCCAAATCTACCTTTACTTCACAGAGTCTTTGGTATGTTCATTATTAACTTGTCAGGGTAAAATGAGTCAGGACTGATTCAGTGGGTGCATGAATTAGCAACCCATTTACAACACTACAATGGGCATCAATTAATGCTAGGCTGTTGGCTTGTGGAAAACAAGTCCAGCTTAGTTTGAATAATTTGTGATTTGATTTGTGTAACAAAATCTGGAATTTGTTATTTTGTGTTAGTCATGAAGATGCATGCATGTGTAACCTGTTACTGATGTTGTTTTAGACTCAAGTAAACCCATTATCAGTACTGGACATGGCAAGGGAGCTTGAGTTTGTGTGATGCTAGGTGACCTGGAAGTAAAAAGTAACAGAAGGCATTCCCGCCCACTGGCTTCAGTGTCACTGGGCTGCCCCAACTACCACCATCAGCTCCAAGATATGTAGGCACAGGCACAGCATCTTTTTAATACTTAATGCTGTTTTCAATGTCCTATCAATATGCTCTCTCATCTTTTCCAGGGTGGCCACCACTCTGTGCATCAAAGTTTGTGTTCCTTACACTCAAAGTTAGCCAAATTTAGTTGCACCCCAAAAGGTCCACTGTGGCTGTAAAAACAAAAAGGGAGGTTCCAAGCCAGACAAAGCATGATCCATCACCTACTCCTCCGCGAGGAAAGCCCTGCTGGCTCCAAGCCCAGATTACACAGGATGGTTGAATGTAATGCTCATAACTCAGTTCTTTGAAAATGTTCCAAGGAAGAGTTTTTTTCAGATATTTTGCTGTTAAAGTATTTTCTTCTTACACATCAGCAGCTTTTGCCAACAAACTTAGCAGAAACGTTGCCTCATGCAAATATTGACAGACATATTTACAAGCGTGACCATGAAGTGCAAACAGCACATTGTTCAGGTTACTGAGTTTTGTCTCACGTGTGAAATCAAGGCCTCGCTGCAAGAAAATGACTGACGAGAGATTCTTGAGCTGTGAGCACAACGAGCAGAAAATGCAAAGGAGGCCACTCAGCAATAAAAGCCAAGAGTCTTCTGAGCACCACCTCGCTTTATCATTTATCCTTTGCTCAAAGTACTTAATGGTTCTTGTGCCGCACCAGAGGATCATTCATCTAAGTAGCCTCTGCACGGGTATACAGCGTTGAGAGCACTGCTGTGCTTTCATTTATATATGACATGCAAATATGTTATCAGATTTTGTCTTTCATTCGAATTTTTCTGTTATTCTCAGTGAGAAAACAAGTTTGGCATATAGCCTCATTCAGTATCACTGTTTTTAACATATAAAATATATACTGTAGGTTTATGTCAGTCGGACACGGAATTTATCTTCATTAAAAGCACACTGTTGCTGTTGCTGCTAGCTGAAAGAGAAACATCCATTTTAGATAATGACATTGTCATGATACTGTACGTATGGCGAATGCTTTTCAATGAGTTCATATTTCTCAGAAGTCTCGTCTTACCATACTGTCATATCGTCTTCTCCCTTCCTGTGCTCGCCTCCTCTCACAAGACGCTTCTGCATAACTAGGGTTAAAAATAGATATAGCCCCCAGTGCAGCTTGGGCCTAACTTTATTTTCATGGGGGAAATGAAAAGCACACATACTCTGCTGGCTGGAGGGACAGAGGAAAAAAATAACAATAACCTTCATGATCCAATGACAAATCATTTTCTGTCCATGTCAGAAAGGCAGTATGAGGAGGAATAAAGGTCCAAAGAAAATAAAATTTACAAATGTTTAGACTTTTGTCACTGTCTGAGCTTCTACATTGGACTTTAATAATCTTCAGTTTCACTTTGGTTTTGATCCGAAATTAGTCCCTGTTGTCCAGTGCGCAGCCCTACCTACACCTCTTGATGAATCTGATTCTGATCTAAAATGAAATAAAATGCAAAAGAAAAAAAAAGAAATATAATACCATGGTATTTATGGCTGGTTAATGATCACAGTCTTCAATCTTGGCATGGCCATATAGCCATGGCCATGGTAATATTGATTTCTCACTGGCCCCATTTATCTTTCGGATTTTACCTTGTGCACACACGCACTTACAAAGGACACATGGAAAGACACTAATAGAGACATTTTTTTTTTATCCAGTTCACTTTGTTTATCAGACAATGATGAATCCTCAAATGTCATCTCGAGACTAAGAGAACAATACGGGTACAAGAGGCAACAAGGGAGACAGACAGGTAAATAAAGAGAAACTCAGGAGCAAGAAAGCAACATTATGGGAGAATGGAATTGGATGAGAAGAGGTCGTAATGAGAAAAGGGAAAAGAGAGTGTGGTAAGGCATAGTGTGATAGACGGGCAAAGCAGGGTGAGAGCAGAGAGGAAGTGGGAGGGGGTGATGTGGGAGAGATGCAAGTTGAGTCAAAACCCCCAAGCTCCCCTGATTTCTCTGTGAAAGACACAGTGCTGAAAAGATGGATAGCGTGTGCCCTCTGTGCCAAGGCATGCCCAAGACAATGACATCACCATCATCAAACTAGCAAGGACACAAGGCGAGAGCCCCAGACTAGCACTTGGATCTTTTATTCATTATTACTCACTCGCTTATTCATCAGTTTCCTTGTGCTCAGATTATCACTTTAAACTGACATGATAATTAAGTCTTCAGATCTTCCACAAACAAAATAGTACTCTTCTACACAGAGACAGGAGACAGTGATCGGAAAAAAAAAAAACAGTCTTCATACATCATTAAAATTCTCTCCAAAATAAATTATGTACTCTTACATACATATACAGTATATGTGGATACTTTGGTGTAGCACAGGGAAAAAAAATCACAGGTTCAGGTTCAAGAGAAAGCAATAATCATAAAGCAGAAAATGTTTACTTCATACTACATATTGTGTGGGGTTATTGTATTGTTGCTGCAGGTGTTAAATTCTGAGTGGCAGCGTCACTGGCCACGCATCTTATCTGACAGCCTTTTTTCTTTATTTTGGAGGTAACGTACTTTCCCCTCGTCAAAACGTCTCTGCTCATCCTCGCCTTCAACCTAGAGGAAAAGAAAATAGACAAAAATATTTGTTTACAGACACATTTATCATCTACACACTGGAATGTTTCCCCTCTAATTATTATATTAACCGTGGGCATGAAGCTCTGATCTAATTGACTTGACAGTGCTGCTGAAATTGCCATTCATCTTCTAGGTGAAATATAGAACAAATGCGTCTGACTCTAGGCTTGTAAAGACCCAGCATGATATACAAAATATATGAAGAAGACTACATATAAGTGAAGTTGAGTGAAACCACATGTGACATATGCAGAACATTGCCACATATGAAATTTCTGCATTTTAAAGGTGTGTGAATGCATTTATTTCCAGCAACACATTTTATATTAATGCAACACTAATGGCAAGACTGAAGAATGGTGATGAGTCAGCTGATCAGGTTCATGAATCCATTTTTTGGTCATAGTAACAACATCTACTCACAAGGTTAGACACAACCTGATAAATAGGTAAATAATGCAGTAGAAGTACATAAAGGGTAATTCCGGTAATGTGTGGTGAGTGTTAGCCTCTCAACTCATGTCATCATCTCATCAAACCTTCTCTTGACCAACCTTGACCGCATCCATGATAGTGTGTTCTATGCACAGTGCCAGTGCAGTATTATTGATGTTGCAGGCATCTGGAAACACTCTATAGATTTACAGCTGTTATGAATCATTTTTACTGTTTAATTCTGTGCAGTTGTTTGTTTTGAAGCTAAATGTGGCTGCTGGTTTATAGGAGTAAGCACTCGATATTCTGTACAGTTTAATTTGACTGTTGGCCAACCTTATAATTTGCAACAATACCACCACCAGTGACCATGTCACACTTTCTTTGAAGGTGCTGACTGATTTCTCCTTACCTTATCTTCAAAGCACTGTAACAAAGCAGGGTACGTGAACATGTTTGTATTTCATATATAAAGCCTACTGTTAGAGCTAATGACATGTTCTGATGGAGGCTCTTTGCTGCGTACACACCAGGTGGTTGGCAGATTCAAGAGCACCTGCCACTCACACAAACAGGGTGCAAAACTGACAGATGGCACCTTAAATTTAAGGAGAGAGCAGGGTGGTAACAAACATGACAAAACATAATGCCGGGGACAAGCCCAAGGGAGTCATTACTCAAATGTGACGAGAATATTAAAACAGTGGCGCTGAGCTACAAACACAACACCAGTGGGAATATCTTATCTGTAGAACAGGTTCAGGAGCATACAGCTGTAATATTGGTGTGTTTGTTGTATGGCAGTTATATAACAGTCAACATACTGCTCAGTCAGTTTTGCTTTTGCCATTCAACTGAAAGTAATGGATAATTCCAGTTCATTGAGTTTGAAAAGAGAGAGAGAGGGGGAAAGAACAAGTTTTTCAGAAAAATAATATAGACACATATAACATACAATATCTGGGCGTCATGTAATATAACCAAGGAACTGACAAGTCATGACCATAAAAATGATTGCTTACGTATCTTACATATTCACATGCTTAATGCCTGCTGAAAACCACATACTGTGGTTCTGTACATAATGTAAAATGTAAACGTGGTTCTGTTCAGTCAGAATATCTACACAGGTAGGTGAATAGGCTGCAAAAAAAGTGAAAAAAAATTAAATACACAAATAAAATTATTTATAATTATATAAGGTATGTGTATTTATATAAGTGATTACTGGTGTGATGAAGTTCTAACTGGATTGAGATGGGTTACAGACTGTGAGTTACAGAATCAGGCAGGGTGGGTCAGATCAACTCTAAACAAGCTTAGCCATTGCTTTACACCCCAAACAGCAACCAAATGTAGTGCACTGTGATTGTAATGACCTCATATATGCATGCATACACTGTTGAACAATGCTGATCCCATTTTTTTACTTTTGCATCAAATGTTCCCATGTTTTACAAATTCCAAGGTCTGTATTTTACTACTAAAAATACTACTATTACTACTACTGTTACTACTGTAGTATGATTATCTTTCTATAATGCAATGACACAATTAAAAGGTTTTGAAATGTTCTAGCAAAACTTTATTTATGTAATCCATTTCTTTATAGGTGAAAAAAGCATGACTTAAGTTGCATTATTAAAAAATTAATTATTAGACATAAGTAAGCACAATTAAAACAAAATTTGAGTTAAGGACCACAAATAAAATGAAATAGTTAAACACAGCCGTCAGCAGTAAAAAATGACAATGAAGAACTACCAGAGTAAATAAAATGATTATAAGCAGAACTTATGCACACAACGTTCTGCTCCTTTATTAAAAAATACATTGCAAAGTTTACTATATTTAAGTGTCTGTACATTAACTAACTGTTAAATGTACAGATGCTCCAGCGGCATCTGTAGCATCTTAACTGGTATCTCTGTGTTGGCAAAAAGTTAACATATTATCTTTTTTTGTATTCTACAAGCTCCAAGTCTATCCCAGCCACCATAGGGCGAGGCGTAGGGTAAACCCTGGACAGGTCGTCAATGTGATGCTGGGCTTATTTCTGACGTATCTGTTAAATATCTATTAGCATACTCTTTAACCAATGAATTTCATTTCTATTCATTTAATGAAGTATTTGTAAATATGTGCCCCCATATATACAAATAATTTTTTATTTAGTGGTTATTCATTTTCTTCACATAAGACAAATATACTGACATATATTTAATTTTCAAGTCACAGTTACTCAGTTAAATGGTGTTTCCTTCCTCGCTGTTATACAGTTTATTATAAAGGTGGTTACAAATGGTTGCCTGTTGCAATGTTGGAAGGCAGACAAATACACAAACATGACCTATAATGTCATAATTCCTTTTGTCTAACTCTGTGGACAATCTATTGACTAGCCTAACAATTCATTAAGTGCATTAATGAGACAGAGGCATCTTGCTCTATCTAGTTAAAACTTTGAGCTGCGCAGGGAGCTGCATTATAGCATTACTGAAATAACCCCCAACAAGGTGATTTAGGATCCTAACACCAATTAGAGGCTTATAAATCATCCTTCTTGAACAGGCTGGAACAATCCAAAGACATTATTGTTTATTTATTTAAGTCTGAAAAACTGCAGCCATGATATCAAAGCAAAAGAAAAAAGGTTTATATGGTGAGACTGTTTATGATCAGACAGAACCGTAAGGACGTCAAATTAATAAAAAAAAAAATGAATTAATATATTTTATTTAACTTTTTTAAAGAATAAAAATTGTACTAGTAAATAGTAAAAATCCCTCTTTTTAAAACCATATCGATGTACGGTTTGAGATGAGTTAGCAAACAGCAAAACGAAACTGTATACCTTACTGCTGCTGATGAATCATAGCTGCAGACTGTCTGACAATGACAGCTAAAAATGATGCTGGCAGGAAAAATGTGAGCTTTGCTGTCTGCCTGAAGAAGAGATTTATGTAAGCTTTGACTATTAACATATCAAAGGTTGTTAAACTAAAATAATAATTATTATAAAACATTTTTAACGTGCAATTTTTCCTGCACAGCTTGAAATTGATTTGAACTAATTACATGAATATTTTGTTATTGAATAATTGATTTATATTTCCAGACACCAATTTATACATTCAGCTCACCCATCCAGTAAAAACAAATTCCTGACCACTGTTCAAACCTTGTTTTTTTAGCCTTATTACTTAATAGTCAATAATTACAATAATAATATTACTAATAATAATAATATGCACATATGGCCGGTGCACATCCATCTACACACAGTACCACAGGTTACGTGTGTCATGGGTATGTTAACCATTATGTTAATTACATTTGCATAACTCCATGAGGCAATTCATTTTTTATTAAGGTCCTTGTTGTGTTCTTAAGTAATTTGTCTTCACTACAAAAATAAAGCAGAAATATCCTTGCAAAAACCAGCATGCTTGTTATATTGTATTTAAGGCAAATGCCTATACTCCAGCAGTGTCATGTGACAATCACTACATGTATTGGCATTCGGGTAAACTGAACCATTTCATGTTTCATCAAGGTTATTTATCTTTACAATAAGAATGATAGCTGACCCTAGCTGATTCAGTGTCTACGGACTTACAAGAAGCTTTTTGGTTAACAGGGCTTTCCCTAAATTCCCATCTATTCTGTTCATAAATCAAAGTATTGAACAAACAAAAAATGTGATTGTGACTGTTAAATCATCATTTTGTTCAGCATAACAGTTTGTCCTTGTGTTGGTGCTCACTGAAAACTCAGAAAATTACTCATCCGTTATTAGTCTTGATCATCAATGACTTACCAGGCTGGCATTGCCATTTCTTGACCCATGCTGTTTATCTGCATATATAGATATGATCAGGTGAAACATGATGAAGATGATACTAAGGTTACTAAGGCAGATGATCTGATGTTACAAGCCCAGAAGATGAAGAAGAAGAGGAAAAAGAAGAATTACTCTCAAAATCTTCCAATGAGATAACATCAGAGCCCAGAACTTTGGCTGATTGGGTCAAACACCCAGGACAGATGTTTCACCTGTTGTTAATTAAATCCACTCGGTGGACAGCTGAATGGAGCATGAAAAACCAATACGGTGTAAATGTGGAACAGAGACAATACATGTAAAGGAGATTTGCTCAGACAATGCCAGCAAAATGCCAGGTGGGTTCTGTTGTGTTGGCACGAGCTGTTATTAGAGTGGGCAAGGGGCATCAGTGGCACTGGCAAATGTCACTGTGTAAAGGTAGCACAAAGCTGTAAACAGCCAGCACAAGACAAATAATAGCCATCTGGACTAGAATGAGCCTGGATACTAACCTATATATCTGTGTGGGATAGAGGGACCGAGAGGTATACACAAAGGATGACATTTTAGACAAAGATGAAAGGTATTTCATTTCTAGTCATAAAATGAATCCTTTTATATCAGCCAGGCTCTTCTGGATGGTGAAAGGAGCTCTTCCAGTGGATCTTTTCATTTAGTCATAAATGCTTTGAGTTTTTTCACTGCAGCTATCTGATAATACAGACATGCCAAGTTCTTATGGGCTTCATCGCAGCTTTAGCAACACCAATGAAGAGTCTGAAGTATACAGCCTCAGTTGGATCCTATTTTTCAGCAGTTTACTAATGTAAGATAGCTGACAGAAATTATACTGAACTTTCTACTGTAGTATGAAAGATCGATCAGGTAATTTTGAGGAAAAATACAACAAAAAATAAATTTTTTCATATCATTTTTTTCAAATTCACTCTGATGACAATTTTAGATCTGAAAATGATCAGTTGTTGCTTATGTAGCAGTTTAAATACTGGGTTTAAAGAACAAGTAATTTGCAATTACAAGAAAATTAGAAGTGACACTGATCTCTATCAAAGATTTTCTGAAAGGAAAATTTAAAAGCACTAAAATACAAGTACTGAAAAGACTCATATCATAAATATGCTAAATTACTCTTTCTAAATATAACAAAATTATACTTTTTCATTATGATTTAGTATCTAATTTTGAATTTGATCTCAAATTAAGGCAACAACATGACAATACAACATCACAGACAAAACTTATCACCCTTTTAATCTTCTTTTGGGTGCTGCTGACAGACAGATGTTTATCGGAAAGTAATAAAAGTTGAATAACTTTAACAAAAAAATATCTAAATAATGTACTGTCAAAGAGAAAACTGGGTTTCACTGAACTGAAGAGAATTTAGTTCGAACTGTGAACACACAATATTTAGTGTATGAGGTAGAATGATAACCCCCTGATGTGCACATTTAGCAGTGCCTAACAGATGCAGGCATGATCTGGGCGTTAAATTTAACGGGTGTACCCGTTAACACGTTTCTGATTGTCTTAAATGGGAGGTATCTAAAAATAAACGAGCATCACTTCATGTGAACTACATGAGGTTGTCATGACGACCAGGCTTGTTTTCGTGTCAAGGGAGGCCAGCTGAGTCTTTGCCAGCGAGGAAGGAGAGAGATGGAATAGAAGGAAGAAGGAAAAATCAGAGGAAAGATGGAGCAAGAAGGCAAGAATAAGAGAGATATAGTGAAACAATACTTAAATCAATAAATGGAGATATGCAATAAAGAAAAACACACATACACAAAGACACAAAGCTTTTCTTTGTTCATCAGGGATGAATGGTGGACCTATTAATACTGTATTTCTACTAACAATGCATTTTTTGTGCTTGCTGTTTTGACCAAAATCCTGGCCTAGCATGTATATACACTATATTTCAGTAATTCCTTTTCAAGATTACTGTTATAGATAGGCAAGGCATTCCCCACTATCCTCTGTGCGCCTGCTGTCCTTATGCCCCACTTCAGCATAACCCACAGTATGCTAACATTAGTGACAGCCCAGCTACACATACACACACTCCCACCGTCCCTAACTCCCTAGTGAGCTGAAACTGAAAAATCTAAAAATAGTGATTGCACTGAGCTCATTGGCAAGAAATCAAGGAAGGGAAAATGGGAGGGAAAGCACCTGCAGTCAAAAATAGCAGAAGTCATGTCGATCAGACTATTTATAGAGCTCAACTGGGGCAAAAGCTGCCATGAAATTATAATAAGTGATGGTTTGAGCTTTCAGAAGTGTTTTCAGTTTAAATTTCAGCAGTACTAAAAAAGGACAAAAAAAAGAGACAATTGCATTATAAACATAAAAGAGAAGCAGGGAGAATCACCTTTTTTTCTTGGTTGTTGTTTGTTTGTTTTTTAACAAACGGATAACGGAGAACAAAAAGAATCAGAGAGACAAAAGAGAGGTGAAATGCAATCTTGTAATAGACACTGCTCAATAAGACTAGGGGAATACCAGATGGCCACAATATAACATAAAGTCAGTTAAACAAGGGTACTAATTCATAAACCATTGTGAATCAGTTTCACCTGCTTTGGTGCAAATGACAGTGACGACAGGTGCGCTGGAGAGATAAAAACAAGGCTGCGTAAGCAGTCCAGCTCATACATGTTAGCACACACACACACACACACACACACACACACACACACATATATATATATATTAGGGCTGGGCGATATGACCCAAAATTCATATCT
>NW_005187450.1:2958355-2995713 GCF_000239375.1 Pundamilia nyererei
TATATATATATATATGCTGTCCCAAGAAGATGGAACGTCTCGGTTTGAATGGTCCGCAGTTAACGTCTCATGCTACCAGTGTGCTTTCTACATTTTATGTCCACAGAACAGACGATTTTAAAAGACTCTAGTTGTAGTTCTTTTTTATAGCCTTTACCTACTGAAAAAGATCAACAACTTCAGCAGAGACGGAGAAAAATGACAGAGGTATAGGTTTCCATAAACATGGAAGGTCTCTATGAAAGACAAATAGATTTAGTCAAGGTATTGTTATTATTATTTAGTTCTGAAAGCGCACACTTGGGTGTCTTTGTCATACATTTTAAAGACTTACAGCAGCCAGTCCATTTTATCAGAGTGCCTTAAAGTAACTCAATTTATGTAACAGTACATGCAGTCATTAGTCTTATTCTACTTGCATGCAGAAAAGTTTACTCATTTCAATCATTCCTGGCAAAATAATACACAGCCAGAATAAGTAAGAGAGAAACAAGTTTGTTTGTTTTATAAGGATTTTCAGTATTCCCTGATGAAAAGGGCTATGGGGTATTAGAAGACTAAAGGTATAAGAGGAAGCAAGTTTAGTATTTGGGGAAATGAAGCTTAATTAAATTTTATGCCAAGCCAAACAAGCTTTTTTTTTTTTTTTTTACTTCAGTGAAAAGGTTAAAAACAACAAGCATTGCACTGTTCATGGGTAACAAAATTACCCATCTCTAAAGGTCACATTAAGTTGTGGTCACGTACAGGAGTATTTTTAGCTGATACAGTGACTTTGAGGACTCTTGAAGTAGCAGTCTAAGTAACACCGAGTAATAACACAATCTGTCCCACTGTTGAGCATTGGTAGATAGCTTTTGTTATGTTTAGTCAGAGCCAGGGTGGCTGCTTCAAGGTTTCCACTCTTTGTGCCAAACTAACTGCTAACTGTCAGACACGTTTTGTGTAATCACACTTTCATGCTAGCTCAGAAGAAAAGGTTTTAATTCTCTGGAGGATCTTTAACACAGAGACAGTAAATACCACAGCTTACTATTTCTGGGAAATAGCTGATGATACTATTTTGTACCATGCAAAAGTCTTGAGCCAGTCCTTGTTTCTTTATGCTTTGCTAGGTAAACCTGGCAATAGGTGCAACGATTTACTGAAACAGGCAAATGTACATGTACATAAGGCAAAAATAGAGTTTGTACGATTCTAACAGGCTTGAAAGTCATTGTTTGGTATGACACCTATATTTCTATACAGCCTGAAAACAAGAGTTCTTTTAATTTTTTAAACTAGTCTACAGAAATAGTTCTCTAGTCTTCTCGAAGGACATTCTTATTTGGATGCTGTGTGTGTTGTAGACACTGTATATTGTATCTCCTCCAAAGACACTGATGACGACTGGACCCAAAAATTTCAGATTTATATTTTTCACTCAATAAGAACTGTTGCGACTGATTTTCAGTTGTTCTTTTAATTTTGCATACAGCCTTTTCTCCCTTAACAGGGGCTTCTTGACAGCCACCCTTTCACCGAGACCATTTTTGATGAGGCTTCACTGAACATTAGACATAGGCATCTTGCTCCTCTCCTATTTCCTTTGTTTTCCACTTTTGCAGTTTCCCCAGATTTTTTAAGGACACACAGCACACTAATGCTAATAATATTTGGGGAATTAGCTTGTTAGTGCCAAAATACTATTTTATCCCTCTCAAATGGTACAGGTCCCAAAGCTTTTGCAGTTCATCAACCCGACCATGTTCAAAAAGTGAACCTTTTTTTTTGCCTTCCGAAGGTCATGACAGTGTGACCTGACAGAAAATGACAATGAATCAAGATTTTTGCACAGATTTGACCTTTTAATGGCATGTGGTCCTAAGCTCGATCAGCTGTTTCAGTTTTCAATAAATTGCATGCTCGAAAAAATGTTTTGTCTCACTCCCATTTCTTCTTAATGCATGTTCAAGGTCTACTTGGAACCTTGTTAAGATCCTACCATGCAAAATATGAGTTTTTGCCATTTTTCAAGTGGTCTTAAACTTTTGATTGGGACTTTATAATCGTTAGTATTTTAGAGATACTGATTCAACAAAAGAACTGGAAACAAATGATGTGTTTTTGTGCCTAAAGATATCATTTAAAATAAAATATTTGCTATTTTGTTTGGTGTGTGTAGACAAAATGCTTTATTATGTCGATTATGACTGATTCACAGGTCAGTATTAAGTTACCAAAAAAAATAAAATTCCTCTAAAAACGGTCGGCCTACGTTTATTACTCAACACTATTTTAGAAATTACAAGTCTGGCTCTTTGGAAGCAGAATATAAAGAAATAAGGGGGGAATCAAGACTTTTGCACAAGACCTTTTATGTGGCCAAAATGTAAGGATGTGGAGGCCAAATACACAAAAACATTTCACTTCCACATCCTTCCATTTTGATTTGTTCTGCTCACAATCATCTGACTTACGATGCTTTTTTTGCTTTTTGATCTGTTTGTCTTTCCAACTCCCACAGTCCCATCTCTCCTGTTAGGGAAAATTTGGGTGTTAATTGGACTGACGTGTTGAACCTTATTTCCTGCACATGACGTTTCTCGTGTACACACCAAAGACCAACAATTATGAAAAGGTTTACTGCCATCAGTAGAGTCAGAATCAATCTCATCTCATGCTTATGCCCCCAGTAAATAGTCATAAAGCCAGAAATAGCACCGATCGAGCCTTGTCCTCCTCCTCTTGCTCATATAAATAAACATGCACGCATTTGTGCTCAATGATCTGTTCCATGGATGTGCACATTCACAGGCAATGCTCATTCTAACACATGCAGACCTGCACACAAAGGGCTCGTGTTTGTGTACATGCACTTTCTTCATAACTCATTCACACACGCGTTTCTCTTTTGCCCTGCCCTTGTTTATTTGACAAGCTACATCAGATCCCTGGCAGCCTAGGCTCCATTTAGATTTCCATTTATAGTGTTGAGGATGAATTATTAAAATCACCAGGAGATTTTTTAGCCTCTCTTTTGATAAAATTGAGGTCTGAATAGAAACTACAATGAGTGTAATAACTGCTACAATTCCCTCCTATTAAAACAAAAGCAATGAGCAGCTTACGTGAGGCAGAAAACCAGGTAATGAATGCATGGAGGGAGAGGCAGACAATGGGCAAACCAAATGCAGGTTTTGTGAAATGGAAATCAGGGGACTGACAGACACTTTTGAAAAGGCCAACCAAAGGCGACATGCATTTGATGAACACTTCTATCTGCAGGGGCATCATCAGAGAAGTCTTGAATAAATGTGCTGTGGTTTATAAAGGTTTATAAAGGCTAACACTGCACCTTCAACTGTGACCTGATGGTCAAATGAGTCACTGCTGCACTTGTGGCATGACAACACACCTATAACAATCCTTTTTCACGCTTCACTCTCAACCACAGCAGCTTTCTTCCTGCAAATTTCTTATTACACGCTCAAGGTACTTGAAACATGGAAGGACATAGTGTCATGCACTACTGTCTTGCAGGCGGGAGTTAAAATGCACTTTTGTAGAATACATGTGTTATTTTCAAAAATCAAAGATTTATTATTTCTATTTGTACTTATTATCATACTATTTGTTTTCTTCTTTGTTCTTCTGTTGCTAGTATTATTGCCTTTGGTTTTTTTTTTCCAGTATTCTACAAATACTTCTAGTTTAATTATAAGTTCTGGTGTAAACTCTATGAAATTTGTACAAGTGCACTTGAGGGAATAATGACCCTAACCCAAATTTGAAACTGCCCACCCATCTCATGTCATTGTTGCAAAGCTACAAAATCAAGAAAATGGAGTGCAGTACATCATTAATAACAACAACGACAACTCAAACAAAACATTAAGTAGAATTTGAATTGCTCAGTTACAAAATATGGAGTGAAAATCTTAATCACGACACTTAAAAATAATGTGAACCTTAACACAAACTGCATTGCTTTGTTTAGAATATGGTTTTAAAAGCTCCTCGCTTGTGTAAAATTGCAAAAAGATAGCTTCTCATTAATATTAATGACTTAAACAGATGGCGCATGAGCTCGGTGTTTGCATAAAAACAAGGTTTGGATCGTTATGTGTTGGAGAGCCTGAACAAACGGCAGGCATCTCTCTCCTGTCTGCAGGTAAGCATGCAGTCTTTGCTTGCTGGCAGTAAGTGCTGAGTCAGGCATACTCATCCCAGAGATACTCATCTCAGAGATCTTGTGGGAATAAGATCATTCAGCCCTGCTCACTGCTGAAGGATAATACCCAAACACTACGAGGATTTGAATGCTTTCTAAAGAGTCTGACATGTTGAATTCCTAAACAATGGGCAGTATCTTTGAGCTTTCCAAAAACCATGTCTGTGAAGACAGTCTTTAATATATCATCTTAAAAGTATTAGTATACTTTTTCATATTTGTCATTTTTTTCAGCTATCTGGAAAATTTTACAGTGGTTTTGGATCAAAGATCAGTCTGACCCAACTCAACATTTTCTATATATGAAGGCTCCATTGATCCAGTCTTGTAATGGCCCTTTTACATGTCACGATAAAGAAAAATTACTAATGGAAATGTTATCAGCAGTTAGAAGAGACCGAGCTAAAAATAACTAGCCTTTAAAAGATGATATCGCAGCAAAAATGCAATAAAATCCATGCCTTGATTATTTTCCATTAGAATACTGTAAAAAAACAGACTTGACTGTCAGTGTTTGTGAATGTAATTACTCTGTACTAAGGGATATGGATATAAAATAAAGTATAACATCACAAATTATGTATCAAGGTTTTAAAAGACAGGCAGACTTTAGAAGGAGATTGGACGATACCAACCTTAAGGGCAGGGACAGGCAGGGGCTTATTGTCCTTGTCCAGGGAGATGAAGGTGAAGAAAGCTGAGACAGCACGATATTTCCCCTTCTCTGCCTCCACCACTGAGGACGCGTCTACCAACACCTCAATCTCCATTGATTTGTTACTGACAAATGTGAGTCGTCCCGTCACCGTCACCACACACCCTTGGGAAGAAGAGGAAAAGGATATTGAGCACTCTGATTTTCAGTGTTTTAAAATAAAACCTAAATATGTTGCCATTTAGAGACATTTTCATTTTTTTGATCTTTACCATAACATTTTCTACTATTTCTCAGACATAGCAGTTATTTTAAGGCTTCACTTAGTCTTATAAAGGTGAAAAAAAGAAGTTGCACAAGGCATCAGGTTTTCACAAAAACACAGCATTCCAACCGCTACATCAAAAATAGTGAACAATGTAAGTAAACTCATACTAAATAGCTTTAATTACACTGAATATGATCTATATAATAAACTAGCAGAGGAAGATTTCAGCTCTGGTCTTGCAGTCTCTATCACATTGTTGCATCATGGACTTTTCGAGACAGGCCGGCGACCTCTGGCTAAAAGCTCACGCTGAAGTAATATTGAAGCTGCACTTTCTCAGATATCTAATCAACCAACTGTCTTTCACTCAAAAATGTGCTCTCTACCTTTTGTCACTGCAGCGAGGTGGGAAAAAAAGTCATCAAATAATATTACAGAGCATTGTTGATGTATTTCATTATTCTCTTTGATGTGCCTGTACTGTAATATTACTGCAGTTGCCATAGAGACAAGGAAAGAAGGTGTTACTCCTGCAGTCAGGAACAGATCGCAAGTATATGAGTGAGATCTTATAAAATAGTCAAAGTCCTAAATAATAAATGATGCACATAAAAAAAGGGGGGGAAAGGCTTTTATCAGTGTATGAGCTGCAAAGCACTCTGACACGATGACAACAATACAAGAATTCTATCAGAATTAGACTTGACTGTTGTTCAGTTACAGATCTCATATTCATGCAGGATACTCTGCAAAATTCATGGGTATGAGTTCGGTTTTCTTGACAAGTAAGCCTCTGTTGTCAAAAGATATGCTTATAGAGTCAATAATTAGGCTTTTTGCAGTAAACCCAGGTTTGTTACCTTAACCCATCCATCCATCCACCCTCTTATCCAATTCAGGATCACAGGGGCCTGGAGCATATCCCAGCTGTGACAGGTTGAGAGGCCATGTACACCCTAGATAGGCTGTCAGGCTATCACTTGGCTGACACCAAGAGACAGACAAGCATTCGCGCTCACATTCGAACCTAGGGCCAATTTAGAATAGCTAGTTACCCTAACATGAATGTCTTTGAAGTGTGAGAGGAGGCCCAGAGCGTGTGGAAAGAAAACACACACAGGAACAACGAGACTACATTTATAAAGCAGTTTTTAAGGCTTTAACAAACAAACTTTTTGTGTTTGTTTTGATTATGGTTTTCTGTGATGCAGCCTAGAACTGAAGTACTGAGGGTAAAAAGAAAAAAAATGGAGATGGCAAAGAAATGCAAAACTGCACACAGGTTCAGAGTAGGCACACATGAGACAATAACACAGTCAAAGTTTATGCCATGCAAAAAATGTCCAAAATCTTAAATTACAAACAACAAGAATTCTAATGATACACGGAGCTTAGCAAATTGATTATCACCACCAAATACAAGGTTTAAGCCACAGCTGCCTTAAATTAACAGTATTATTAATTACCAAAATCACTTTTAAGTTTCTGTAATGTTTAATCCAACAATATGCACAAGGTCTTTAATCAAGTTGAGAAAATTCAACTTTCTAGATTTTTATTTATGTTAAGATGACTATTACGCTATCATTATCACACATTCAGTAACCTTGGATGCTGAGATATTTAGGAAACGGCAACAAGGTGATCATGAAAATCCAGATGGGTAAAGAACTTTAAACAGATAATAACGTGCAGTAACTGCGGTGAGGTCTTTTCAGCATACCTGACAACCGAGACCACAAATTTAAAGCATTTCATTTCTCTCTTGTCGACTGACCTTTAGAGGATTTTTTTAATGCTCCCATGTGTCAAGTCTCATTTAAATAAACTATCTCTTACTAAGATTTATTAGGCTCAGTGAAACAACCTCTGCTCAGTGACATTACACAAAAATGAGGCTTGATGATGGGTGATTTTGAAGACCTTCAGATTAATGCAGAATGTAGCTCTTGACTTGTGCAGCATTGGAGGTCAGCCAACCAAAACAACTGGCAGAGTCCCATGTCTGAAGAGCTGACAAAGCTAATCTGCTTTGATGAAGGTACCCAGTCCATGTCCAGGCTCAGTGCTGTGTGCATGTAATGTAATACCACACAACAACAGATTTGTTATTTTAGCGGATGAAGATGGATGGATGGATGGAGTCTAGGCTTTTCTATTAGTCTTTTCACTGACTAACAAATAGCACTGAAGACAAAAACACATTTGAGTGTCTTTCCACGGGTCTTTTTTTTTTTTTCTTTAGCTAGACAGTACATGAAAATGTCGGGGTTTTAACAAATAATGCTTTCAATGAAAAGAAATGTACACTTAATAAACAAGAACAACATTGTGACCACTCACGATGACACACTGGTGCTTTTATTTTTTCTTCTGTATCACATTTTCACTCTCACCATCAGCGCTCCAGTTCCTGTCTCTGAAATGTCCTTTCATCCAACCTTTTGAAGTTTCATGCCTTTCTTCTCATTATTTGTATCTCTGGTTGTTTTGCTATAATGGATCACAGAAAAGACCCCTGCCTGAACCCTCCTATGGTACATTATTGACTAGTATATTATCACCAGTGCATCCTCATCAGTGCCTCAATATTTGAATTATTAAGTCTGCTTTTTTTTCCATAATTCTGGTGTTCTTTGTGTCTTCTGTGATTTTTCAAAGGTGGACCTCTGAGGCAGTTCAAATCAGCTCTTATCTATGGTGCTTAAAGTGAAAAGTCCACCGTCCTCTCAGGTATCACAACTAGGTAAATTTTTGTAATTTTTCTGCTGTATTACCACAATTAAAATTAAGCTATCCAGATGTCTGGCACTTAGTGACCAGGACCTTAACAAGACATTTGTTTGTTCCTTTATATATTTATGTGGCAAAGGTTGAAATGCTAGCACCAAACAGTTGGGAGCAATTCAACTGTCAAAAGAAACAGTAGCAAGATGAAAATGCATAAAAATAAAATGACAAAATAAATCCAGAGGTAGAGACGACAAAGCTAGTGGCTGTTTTTTAGGATCCTTTTTGTTTTGATACTTATTTCCATTATTTCCCTAAACTTAACTTTTTTTTTTGCCTGACCAGCTAGAGCAAAAATGAGAACTGTGGAAGTGACATAACCCCTAAGTCACAGTGGAGCCAGGGGAAATCATGTCAGCACTAACTGAACTGTGAGGACAGATGAAGGTAGCAAGTGGAGCAACTAGGGGCAGATGAAAGATGTGGTCATGGATCTCCACCACTCTGTGCTGTTCAGTTTTCTGGTCCTCACACCCCTGAAAGGAGGTTTTAAATGTTTTAAAGGTCCCAACTCCTTCACATCCTGCCACTCTGTCTGTATAGTTCAAACTGTTGGAAAAACAGTGAACTGAGCAAATGTTGCTGCATGAAAGTTGTATTTAAAAGCACATATACTGCACAGCTGACCTTGTACACTTATGCTAAGCTGTAAAACTATTAATTACTCAATGGGGTTGCAGAGATGTAGCTGATCTGTTGTTTTCAAATCATAACCTAACAATATGAACATTATGTTTAGTACATCAACAGATAACAGACACTGAAGATGCTCTTAGTAGCTCCCTTTAATTTAGATGCATTTTTGATTTGCCACATGTTGATGCCAGATGCCCCCCCGAACTGAACTGAGGAGGTTGCAGTTATACTGTATTGTCAGACATGTATCATACGTATGTCTGTTATGTGTGCCTTTTTTAGGAGACTATGTTCCTGCCTTCTTAGAATTGCTTTTATTATGACTGTCCCTGAAGGACTTTGGATAAGCGAGCTTATCCAGGAAGTCCTGGCAATAAATTCTGCACTCCAGTGTTCGACTGGACACATTTTCCAACTGAAATATCAAAGGCTACATGGATAAAGGTATTTAGAGGCTTAGAATTTGTTCATCTGAACCTTTCAGACTGTGAGGCGCTTACAGCAAATACAGTATAAATAGACAAAGTTTGGTAATGGAAAATAGTTAGGTCATTATTAACAGTGGTGTGTGTTTCCAGATGTAGTGGCAGCTCTACAAAACACAGTTGGCCTTGGATAGCAACCGTGTGACAGCTGTTAACGTTGGCTTAGTTGATTTAAAACAGCACCGCCAGAGGCTAAATTGAAAAACGCTTTAGAGTTTCCATTTTATCATCTCTGGTCAAAAGGCGAGAAAACGTTTTGCAGCATTCCTCTTGGTAAAGCAAATGGACAAGACAAAAAAAAAGCAATAATCACGCAGAAATATCTCCCTGCATCTCTGGATATTTGTAAGTATCAGAGATTTAAAAGTATGAGTGTATTCTCTGTGTTATCCTCACCTTTCTTGATCTTGCGATGGAAATTGATGGCATCCACTGAGGCAGTGACAATATTGGTATTGCAGTGACGAGCTGCCACAATGCCAGCGACCTCATCCATCAGCTTCATGGTCACACCTGTGTCAAACACACACACTTTTAATTTATTGCATGCAGTCCAGCCAAAAAAGAAGCTGCGTAGATAACCTTTTTGCACCACCCTAATCGAATTTTCTTACTCCACTGTGGCTCTCTTGAACAATAAGACACTAATGACACCACCCGTCCATCAGTTCTGTAGCGATGCTACATGTGAATATTAGCTAATGTGCTCCACTCTCTGCTCAAGCTACAAAATAGCTTTGTTGTTTGTGAGTAATAAAAATACATTTTCAGGGTCAAGAATGAAGCAAAACTGACCAACATGTGATTGTGAGCCTGTACAACCTGTAGCATCCAGCACTCTTTTCATCCCCAGTGAAACTTGACACTCGCTTGTCTTTAAATCGACAAAAGCTTTTAAAAGAAAATGTAGTCATCAAGCTGCCGCCAAGTTCGAGACACGGTTTCACTGAGAAGAGATTATTGGATGTGGAAGCTAATGGGATTCCTAATGCAATTAGAAAACTATCCACCTAAAGTTAAATGCCAAATAATGAACAAGTCTGCTTGCCATTTTCTCAACATTACCTTTTCTTTCAGACGCATTAGTCTAATGTGTATGAGCTGACTGTCTACCAGAAGTGTTTCCAGCCAGCTCACTGTAAGCTGAAAGATGTCATCAGGGCTCAATTAAATAAAAGCCATTATTAATTTTTAAGTTTCCCCCATGTTTGGTAATTCTTCAAATTACAGCTTGTTTATCCACTGTAAACAACATATAATGAAAAGACAAATTGAAAAAACACTTACAGACACTACACGGGTCATTTGTCTGCACCATTAAAACAGGATAAATGATATTACATTTTTATTTACATTTTAAATTAAAACAGGACAGAGTAACATTACCAAAACCTATTTTTATGTTAAATCTAAGTAACAATATTTTCTCAAATTAGTACATACAAATAGTTTACAGGCAGTAATTGTGCCATTTTTCCTTCATTGCAATGTTTGACTGTATACAATGACCACTGGTCCTGCACTGCTTTTTCTGAGGCACAGTGTGAGTCTAATAAAACGGGTATAGTAAAACTCACTACTGTATATATTCAGACAAACTGGCAAACTGTTTATACAGCCCTGCACATAATGAGTGTCCTAAGAAGCCTGAAGAGATTGAAGAGTGTAAAATTATTATTCCTGCACAAAACATCTGAACCGGTGTTGGCCAGGCAAGAAGCACAAAGTTAGGAAAAATTGCCGTCTGGCTAAGATCTAATTTCCAGTAAAACTGCAACGCGTCGTTGTTACTGTTACAGATCAAATAAACATTAATTAGTGAGCTACAGTCACGCTTCAGGCAGAGCCAGTAAGCCCTGCGTGTTTGAAACGCATACAGAGATAAATGTTTGTGTTTGCTGTGCGCAGTCAATGTGTTTAGCCCAATCTTGGTAAAAACAGGGTGCTTGTAAGTATCTGGAACACAACCTGCACAAAGACAAAGAGCTGTTTCTCAAGAAAATGAAAACATGTGGTCGTAACACATGTGAAGAAGACTTGGATAGATTGTTTGCCGCAGTTTGTTATTACAGTCGTTATCAATGACTGGGTACTCAGTCTCAGTCCTGCAGCTATTCCAAAGTGCAACAGTGAAGTCTGTTCTCTGTGAGAGATGAAACAACAAAAGCTCAATAGCCTCCTTTTAAAGTCAACAGGAAGGTGTGCATTTGATTAAGATGTAGACAGATTTAGTGAAAAGTATCACATTTCAAACAATTCAACAACAAAAAAGTTTACAGACCACCTTTTCACTTGCAAATAAATCTTGGAAATAGTCCGATGTACAAGAAAACAGTTTGAAATCAAAGTTTAGAGATTACACGAACAACACGCAACTTGGCAACTTGTGTCAAATGCAAAGGAAGCAGTTGTTAGTTGAGCTCTCGCAGAAAGCAAGTGTGTGGCTTAAAATGAACAGAAAAAAATAAAGAGGATGGCGTCTGCTTGTCTGTTCTGTTAAAGAGTGTGTGCACTCTGTGAAAGAGTGTGTGCACTCTTTCACATGTGCTTTTGTGCACCTACGCTCATTTGAAGACAGACGTACCCTCCGCTAGACACTCCGGTTGCCTCAGTCGTTCCCTCTGAGCTGCTTTTTGTATAGCTTGTGTTACAGCAAATCAATAAGTGTGCTTTCTGATTGCTGATTTGGCTCCCGAGGGTTCATACCATCTGCACTGTGTAGCTCTGTTTGTGACAGCCAAATGTGTGGGAGTACAAACAGAATGTACCGCTTCTCCAAAATGCAGCATTCACTGTAAAAAGTGGGCCCACTGAGTTGATTAAGAACTAAACACGCTATTACTGAGACATGCTCTTACCCCAAATCATGTTCAGAGAATAATGGTCATTTTATTTACCGTTCCAGTGTCTGCAAAATGACACTGTCCAGCTAAGTAGAACCATTACAGACTGTACTAGTTCATGACTTTCCAACAGGACGTTTTAAAATAGAAAATGGATTAGCGCTGACTCTGATGTGTGATTATTTGGTTCAACTCAAACCCAAAACAAAAAACGGCTGATCGATTAAGTATATTTGTCAAAAGTGTTCTCTGATTGAGGCTGATGATATGACTACATTTAAGGAAATGCTGTTGCCACACATAAATGGGACAATAGTATGTTAAGCTAAAAATTATGTCCTTAAATCTGTTGCAAAGTTGTTTTTAATTGGGGTTTTCTTTTTTTAAAGCAACTTTTTTTTTTTATCTTGTTTTGTGTTTTGCTTTGTTTTTGTTTTTTTTTCATTTCTGCTATGTTGTGAAAATTGATGGGATCTCACCTAAGATTGAAAATTTCCCCTGGGTACAAGGCACAGCAGGCTACTACAATTCAAAGCCTGTAGCGGTCGTGTCTGAGCATGTAACACTTAATGGAGATGGATCCTGACCTGAACAAGATGATAAAATTGAAAGTAAATGCTGCATTACATCAAAGTGGTAAACTTCCCGACTTTAGTTTGTTAGGATCCCCCTCTAACTGAAAGTTCCTCTCAGCTCATTCCATTTTATCTACCAACAAATTTAATCATTACCTTATAAAAAAAAATTCAAAAAGGGAGACAATAAAACATTTTCATAGTACTGTTTGCATGCAAAATAGGTCACATAATCACCCGGCTCTGCGGTTTTACTCCATCCTAACATTTATAACAACTTCTAGCTGTTGTTTTGGATTTCAGCTGCATTTATTTTTTCCGTCTCACAGCTCTGATCGATGTTTTTAAACAGAGGAAGCAGCTGTTTTCAGGAAAAATCCCCCACCCAGGACTAGACTACATGCGAAGTTAGTAACCAGCTCATTAACAGAGTAAAGCATTTAACAGCAAAAGGCCAGATATTTCACTGTTACAGAATCTGATCTGAAATATCAGTTTCTGTAAGTAGATATTAAAGATTCTACACATAGTAAGTAAACAGCTGTCCTTCCCTTTGCTACATTATGTGTTTTATCATTTAGGATTTTAGGAAGACTTTTTATTTAAAGGTCATTTCAGTTTTTGAATGATGAGCTTCTTAGTTATAATAATATTGATATTTGGCTTAGCAAAATCTTGCTTCCCTGACATAAACTGATAACCATCCAGGCATCGGGCTGTTTTTCAGCTGTTAATGAACAGGCAACATTTTATGTAAATCTTTTCCACTAAAGTTAAGGCATTTGGTAGTGAAAAGATAATTTATTGTATTATACATCAATCATACACTCAGATTTGTTACAAAGTTATTACAATTGAAGCTGAAATCTGGGAGTAGAATTTAAGGCAGCAATCTAACTGAGCCAGATAAGCAGTAAGTAGATAGTGCAGCTCCATTTTCTATATTAATGTCTTGTTTGTCGTCATTTCAAACAACAAAGTATCTGAGTCGGAAGCAGCCATGCGTCAACAGATAAACCCAGAGACTTCTGGCGGCTAAGAATAACTACAAGCACTTTTTCGCTAAAAGTTTAATGACCTTGCTGAGAGGCAATTATGACGAATCGTCAACATTATCTACATTTTTAAAATTCGTTAAGTTTACGTTTGTTTTTTTCCACAACATATGCTTGTCAAATTACAGGAAAATGCTTTAGCACTTCCCAGACTAGTTCATTAGCATTACTCATCAGCAGCAGTAAAGTTATAGGCTGTATTTACTTCAGAGCGCTGCTATTAAATGAAGTTGTTGTTGGGGAAAAGCAGTGCGTGCCAGTGTGTATAAAGAACATGGGGGACGCTAGGACCCCAGTTGTTTTATTAAAAAGCTGACCAGAGCTACAAAAAAACCAAAAAATTTTGTAACGTGGACAGGACATGATGGATAGAATAGAATAGAAAGCATTAAATACAGAAAACATTAAATATATAATAAAAACATGTTTTATACACATAAAATCAATAAGATATAACTTCTTTCATATAGCCCTTTACTTTTTCATCTGCATCCTACTACATGCCACGTGTCGCCTATTTAAAGTGCTTACTTACTGTGTATAGTTCCTTATTAATCTAACATTTAAGCACATAAGCGGCTGTGTAACATGTGCATGAAATATGCAACTTTTAGTGTACATGAACTACATGAAAACGTACATAGGAGGAACATCATGGACAATGCATTATTGACACTTAAAGGTTCACTTCTGTCTGGCAGACATTTTTTGTACTAATTGAAATAAATTTTAAAAGCTAATTTTAAAAAAGCTAAACTGCAATTTTGGTAAATGCAGTGTCTTATTTACTGTCCACAGAAGAGACAACAGTCAAAATCAGGTAACTGCTGACAACTCATTTTAGCTGCACATATTCCACATTTCTTGAACCCAAATAAATGCTTGCATATCATTTATTTCTTCCAAGATCAGCTTGGATTCCCGAACTACCAAGTGCAACAAAACCCTATGACTACAGTGTTGTGCCACATCAAGTTAAAGACTGCACTGTCCTTGGGGACCAAAGATGCTTGTCTTGATTAATCACTACCGTCAGAGGAACTGCTAATGCAACTCCTGCACAAATCTCTCTGTACAGTCAATGTAAAAGGTTAAAGTGAGGCTCAATGTGAGACTGCAAAAGAGGACATGCAAGGCCAAGTCAGCCCTGGGCCTGGCGTTACACATTCACAGAATGACATGGCACACTATGACTCTCCCTTTGCCGTAGGGTGGGAACACAGAAGGCGGGAGGGGGAGGGGCAGCGTGTGTGTGAAGAGGAAAGACAGCTCACTCCAATGGGGAAAAAAGGGCAATTAGCAACCAAGTCCGTAGTGCAGCCCAGTTTGCCACGGGGCAGAATACCTCAGTGATTAGATTCCTTGTGACGATTTTCCCAAATCTTCACGGACAATGCTCTCCATAGGCAACAGGCACAATGAGAACAATGAAGGAAGTCTTCCAGGCAGCTCTTGTTGCCCATCAACTCTCTGTACTAACTTCAAGCACTTTTAATTAGAACCAGCTCCGCACATTACGCAAGGCACCCATGGATGAAAGGCAGAGACATGTGAGACCAAAGGATATCGACAGCAAAGCATGAGAGACCTCAGCCTCTCTTATGCGTTCTCTCATGGCCTCCTATACTCACCCCTTCGATAACTGCGTCTTTATTTTTTTCTGTCCTGCATTTTGTCTGTCCTCATCTACAGCTGACAATTTTGTCCACAATTCTGCCCCCACCCCCCAACACGTGCTTTAATCATGGACAGTATCAAATGGTTCAAATTGCCTCCTAATGAGCTGTTACTATAGAAACAGCTCTTGTTAACATTACTGCCATGCAGCAACCCACCCACATCTTCTTACAAAGTCCCATACGCTACATTTTTTGTATATTTTAACGTTCTGGGTGAGCTTTATTAAACAGCGTGTGCCTCCTAAAAAATGCTATATGTGCTAATTACAATCACGGTCATAGTTACCATTTACCTGATGCCACAGAAAATGACTCATAAAATTCCTGTAATGGAATTTCTCTGAAAAAAAAAACCCAAAACATGTTTTTCGATAAAGGGATTCGCCACCTATGAAGGTGTGTTTCATCTTCTCCTGTCAATTATTTTTCAACATGTAAACCTTGGCCTTCATTAGAGTGATTGACATGGCTGCTTTCTGTTAAGAAATACCTACTAATTAATGGTAAGTAACATACGAATAAAATACTAGGATTTCATTCACCAAAACAGCAACATAGTTTGGAGGACAACCATAAAAATGGATACATGTAAGATTTATTATAATTTCACCTGGTGAGTTATAAAAAACAAAATTATATGAGAGGGAAAACTATCTATAGAGACTAAAGAGCTTTTTGAGGAGCTATAAAAAGTTCAGTTCATTCATTTGTAAATTTGGGCATTATAAAGTGGAGGTTTCTGGCCTGTCTCAAGCGGCCTTTCCAGGAACTACAGTTTTTGATATTTTCATCTTTCCTTAATTCATAGTTTTCAATACTGCGCTATTTTGTTTTATCTGTATTGTTCCTTTAAGATGCCTCTCTGAGTACCTTGGTTGTAATGTGGTTATCTTACTAACTGTTGCTTTTTTTATCAATTCAAAACTGTTCAGCTAGTCTTCTTTGACCTCCAGAGAGCTGCGTTCAGTGTGTATATTTTGTCTTTTTCGGGGCACTCTCTTCTAATCCCTAGAGATGGTTGTGTGGAAAAATCCAAGTAGATCAGCAGTTTCGGAAATAGACCAACAACTGCTGAAGTCATTTAAATCGCATTTCTTCCCTTTTTTTAATGCTCGGTTTTAACCTTATTGGTTCATCTTGATTATATGGGCATACCTGAATGCACTGAGTAGCTGCCATATTAGAGTTTGGCTTTGACAAGCAGTGGAGTAGGTGTACCTAACAAAGTGGTCGGTGAGTGTGCGTATCCATGTGAATTGGACATACAGACATCTATAAATATACAAACTGGGTCAGCAGAAGACCATACGAACTGGACAGGAAACCAACTTTAACAAGAGACAATTGGCTCAAGTCACTTTGCTATTCCAAAAAAACAAAACAAAAAAAGCAAAAAACAAAGATAAACACATAATACACTATATATTTGTTTGGCAATTTTTGAGCATGGTCATGCTTTAAAATTGACTACACAAGTTAATGAATCGCCTCTTTTTATTTTCAGAGAAAGTCTGACCTGCTTAGACCCCACAATTAGTGCAACTTATAGTTGAGGTATATCAGCAGAATTCAGTTGAGGGGGCAGAGTGACTTTATTGGGTAGGCAGAGATAAATAAACTCACATAGGATCCAACACAGGCTTGTTATACCAGTCTATCAGCTTGTGATGCGCTGAATCAATTTGCGATAGTTAAAGTTGGTGCATTTTCTCGCTTCTATTGATTTCAAGATATTGTTTAGCACAATTAAACCAACGCTTCTCTAACACTACTCCCTGCTAATGCCTGGTTTTAACATCATGTAGCTCCTGTGCTTTCCTTCTATGAATATGACCATAAGCAGTTTCAAATATTTTAAAAAGGTTTTTGTAATGCATGTGTTTTTGAACAACCAAAGAATCTTTTCTTTCATATAAACCTGCACAGTATTGGAGATCATCTGATTGTTGAGGTTTTCTCTGAATTATTGTCGGGTCGTTGCCTTGCAATATAAAGCACCTTGATATGACTGTTGTTGTGATATAAATAAAACTAAATTTGAAATTGAACTTAATTATAGATCAAACTTGATTTAAAATCAGGATTAAATATTTGCTTTCTTACTGTGATGCATTGGTTTAGCTCTGCAGGAGTGGTTTTCTGAGATATCATTGATGTTTTTTGGTTTTGTTTTGTTTTTTGTTTTTTTAGAGATTCGGAAAGCGAAAGTACAGTACCTGTGCACAGAACCACAACGTGCAGATGCACACATTAATCGGTGGCATGAGAGACATTCTATCTATTAGCAGTCCACGATTTCTTCATAACATGGCATATGCGTGGACAAACATTACAAAACACAGCTTACAGTGTTGTCTTTTTATTTTTCTCTCGCTTTGTTTTTTTTGTTCTAGTTGTTTTAATCGGGTAGCAGTGGTGTCCACCTGTGGCAATCAGCTGCTGTTTCCATAGAAACAGGTGGCACGCTTCCTTAGAACACAATGGGTGGAGGGAGTGGGCAGAGAGAGAAGGGAGAGAGAGAGAAGGGGGGCAGGATATAATAAGGAGAAGTAAGCAGATGGTAAAGGATAAGCAACAAAACAAAGAAAAGTTAAAAAAAGGAAAAGGAAGACCTTTCACCATAGATTGTGAAAGCACCAGAACTGCATTTCAAAATCCACTGATGTGTTTTCTCATTTATTCCTGGCGCTATGTAGTCATGCATATAGTTTTGGATTTGTGTGACTAATTTTTGAGACATCTGTCTCTAAACCACCTGCTGGGATGAAAGGAACCAACTGTGCTTCTCAAACAGTGCTCTATATCACCACATACCTCAAAGGGACTATATTCCTCAGTAGAAATCAGTTTTAAAAATAAACTTTTGAAAAAATATTGGAAGTTTGTTGAATAATATCCAAACTACATTGCATCCGCATGCTAGAAACCAAAACAGGTCAAGAGGTAATTGATTTATTTAGGAAACCAGCGGGCCTTCCTCAGCTGTTAGACATGGCTGTTTTAGGGTCAGGATTACCAGTTGATCTGGGGGTGACATAAGTGGTTTCAGCCAATCATGTCTAACAACTCAGGAACACCCACTCCTTTTCTGTACAGACTCCTTACCCAAGTGGAGAAAAGACTGTAAGGTATTGAGAGCGTGCACCCTGGCTCTGTGACCTCACTTGGTTATGTAAACAAATTAAGTGCAGTGAAGGCAGCAGAAGCGAACAACAGGGAACACTGCCTAACAAGCAACGGCATGTACAGAAAAAGTCGGCAGCGTGTGCATACGTGCGTTCTAAATGACCTGCATGCTTGTTCCACATTTGATTTTTAATTGGGCAGAGTTCTCAGCAAACCCTCTTAATTAAAAAGGCAACCGTGACACGTGCGAGACTTATATGTCCCACCTTGCTCCCCCGCCCCCGCTGCCCCGTCCTGTCTCCTTTTCACCTCTCTCTTTCTCAGTCAACATCTCTCTTCTGCTTCTCTTCCTCCTTATATATACTGTGTCTCTCTGATGGCCTCTTTACATAGCTGACCTCAATAGAAATGTCAGCATGAGGCAAGAACATCGAAGCCCAAACAATATATCTCAACTGATAAAAGGCATCTGGTCTGCACTGATAAAATGCTGTTTTTTCTTTTTTTAGAAGGGCAGCCTGAATGCCTTCTAGTAAGAGTTTGCTTATTATAAGGTTGGAACATCAGATAAGCAGATTTTTGTTGTTACAGTTGGCTTAAACATCAAATCTGACTATGCTACCCTCGTTGCGTTCATTGTTCGTCTTGCCTTTAATCTTAGTTCGCTTTCTGTTTGCACAGTGCTTTGTTTCTCTTTTTCTCTAAAGTACACTGAAAAAAGGTTGTTTTTAGGGGAAGTGTGGATAAAACCCAGCAGCATCCAGAAGGAAACCAAAAAAAACTAAAAAGATCTGTTCAGGGTTGTACAGACACAGATTTTCAGTTATAATACTATTAAAAAATAGTTTCGCTACATAAAAATGGTTGAATTTTTGAAGCAAGAAATTTTAACATGCCCGAAATCCACACACCTCAAGTAGCATGAAGTACAGATAACAAGCACATGTACCTCCTGCTACAAAGAGCTCCGCTCACTGTTTCAGTGGTTTATTTCCTGCTTCGTTGTTCAGCATTTTGTTTTTTCCCTCATTGCATTCCTCCTCATAACACCAGAGTGCCGTTATGCAAGTAACACAGAACGACAACCACCCAAGTAGTTACTTAAGCAATGCAACAGTGCACACATGCACATAAATGTTCTCCATTCGCTTAGGACACCAAGAGCACTAAAAGCAAGAAAAATGCTTCTCAAGGACGTTTCTCCTTGGATTAAATCAGCAGTTCTTCGACTGTGCCTCTGTTATGCGGGGGGTTAAAGGTAAAGTCAGTCGTGCTAATCCAAGTGCTTATTTTTACAAATTCAGCAAATAGTTTTTCATGGTCCACAAGCTGTCTGTTCTGTGTGCACACTACAATAACAGAGATAGTTTTTGCACAAATTCCTCTACAAATGGGAGAAATAACTTCTCACTCACAGACCTCATAGCTTTAGTCACAGCTTTGTGTTCCATCAAACTAATAACAGGGATCCTTCACACTCAGAATACTTCTATCAATCCCTGCATGCTTTCCATGAGGGTTAATTCAGATACATTTAAAAACACTACCCACAGCTCGTGGCCATAGGTGAGGGTAGGGACGTAGATCGACCGGTAAATTGAGAGCTTCGCTTTTACACTCAGCTCCCTCTTCACCACTGTGGGTAGTGACCGAAAGAACGAGATCGCGGATACAAGCGGCAGAAATGAGCTTCCTCCGAAGGGTGGCTGGCCTCTCCCTTAGAGATAGGGTGAGAAGTTCGGCCATCCGGGAGGGGCTCAGAGTAGAGCAGCTGCTGCTCCACATCGAAAGGAGCCAGCTGAGGTGGTTCGGGCATCTGACAAGGATGCCCCCTGGGCGCCTCCTGGGTGAGGTGTTCCAGGCATGTCCCACCGGGAGGAGGCCCCGGGGCAGACCCAGGACACGCTGGAGAGATTATATCTCTCGGCTGGCCTGGGAACGCCTTGGTATTCCCCCGGACAAGCTGGAGGAGGTGGCTGGGGAGAGGGAGGTCTGGGCCTCTTTGCTTAGGCTGCTGCCCCCGCGACCCGACCCCGGACAAAGCGGATGACGATGGATGGATGGATGGATGGATTTAAAAACACCTTTACCTCCTTTTTAACCTGCTCAGGTGGAATGGTAGCTTCCAAAGCATATCTGACTTTAAGTCTTTTCTTCCCTGTTCATAGGGGAAGTTTTTACCCAAGGAAGCAATTTGTCATTGTCTTGGGTTTTATATGTAGATTCCTTTTTCATTATTATCCTCCTATTATAGTTTACTTCCTGTCTTCCTTTCCTTTTCCACTTGTATGACCAGTCCCTTCTTACCAGTTTGTCCTTGAAGGATTTTGTCCAAATTCTTCTTGTATTTGATCTGTGTTGCTTCTTTCTCTGTCATTATTATTTGTTCTTTCAGCCTGCCTTTGTGTCCTCTTATATGAACAGACACTGTTACTGTAAGAACAGACTCAAATATAGCACTGCTCATGGAAAAGCTCAAGGAAGAACAATGAGCCCAACCAGAAGAAACGTTCCTTTACAACAGTGTTGATTGGATTGTTTCATGTATGCTTTCCTGCATGTTTCCAGTAACCCCCAAGCTAGGGCTAATAGGAGGCTGAAAGTATAAAAATTGAGCCAGTCTCTCCACTTGGTCTGCTAACTTCAGACAGTTGTTTACTTGGCAGAGCATTGAATCTGGCAGTTACCCGTCTGATCCTGCCCACCAAGATTTCCTGGAGCCACTCTTTCATAACCCCCTGGGTTATGAAGGGGAGTAGAAGCCTCTCCTGCTTCTAAATGTGCTGGACCAGCCAATGCTTTTCCTGTCCTTGAGTTTTTTGCCAGTCCATTTGACCCTTCTAATTTACAAATTAACTAGTAACTATTTCTGCATATGTGTCAGCTGAGGTTTTACCTGTTCTCAGTCGCAGGCAGTCAATATCTGCTGTGTCACGGTGTCTGCTTCTGAGGAAAAAGTCCCCTTGCAGTCTGCCTGTGGATCATCAGTGCAGTACCTAAATCAATCTAACAGCTAACTCTCACTAATACTTGATGCTGTGCTTGAGTTCTTTTCTGTTGCTTGTTTGACAACATTATATAAGATGTATTTTTTGGTTCGGCAATGAGAAAGAGACATCCATTTGCCATCTAAGACTGGAACATTCCTCTTTGTTCACCTGCACCTAGAGGTTAAAGTGGGACGGAACGATCCAGAAAAGCATTCCTGCGCCTTCAGTTAATGAGTAATTACATCTGATGGGCTTCATGTCCTGCAGCTATTGCCACCGAGGCAGTTAAGTCACCCAAGGGACCTGCGTACATTTCCTGCAACATTTCAAACAGCTCAACAAATATGAGCAGTTTGGCACACAGTGTGTCTCCTACTTAAAGGTATAGTTGTTGTATTTTCCAGGCCAAAAAAAAATGCTAATGTGTGTTATTTTACTCTTCGCGAAGTGGAAAGATGTAATAATGAAAGGGCTAGACATGAAGATGAGAGACTATTGTCAGTGCACAGCAGAGCACAGCAGGCTAAACTGGGTGATTTGCAGTATTGTTTACAGTTTTCAGTGATGGACTAGATGCAGTGGTGCAGGGCAGAGTGCGGTCTCCATGGTCACCATTAGGTAAGGTCATGGGTTGCAGTAGAGACATTATAAGAGACAGAAATGACACTAAATTTATATGAGAATTTTTCAACTGCAAAGATGGTGGCAGATACACCTTCCAGAGGAAAACAGCTTTTAAACCCGTATTTGTGAGATAAGTTGGCAAATTCTGAACCGATATTCTGCGCATGCAGTTTTTGTTTTATGTTTAATGTTAATCAAAAACTAATCTAGATAATCTTTCAAAATAAGTGTGTTTAGGTATGGCTGCAGGAATCGATTCTAGGTGCCCTTTTGAAAGAGTCATCGATTTAAATTTAAACCAATAATGCTCTTTAGCAGCACTTGCCAAATACTACTTTTATGCTGCCTTTATACAGGCTAGAAACTGGAAAGTAGCCCTGATGGTTGATGGTTGATTTAACATATGTATGGAAGAACTTAGCTGGCACAATCCACAAAGAGCGTCAAGCCTGAGAAACAGACTTATTTGTTATGGAGTCATTTCCCTCCAGTGCACTGGTACACCAATATTTATTGTTCCCCCACCTGCAAAATCCCACTTTAACCTCCACCTACACAGAACCTACACAGACATGGGTTACTCTGCCTTTACTTTAACACAAGCATTAACACCAAAAAACAAACACAGTATATATTATATTATATTTATGTCTTTCCTTGCTGCTATCTTCTTCTGCGCCTCTAAATCTGTCTCACTTTGCCCAAACCTGTTTGCCTTACTGTATGTTCTCCACTCTGAGCAGCTGTTTCATCCTCCACAACTCCCTGCAGAATTTTCATACTGTACTGAGGCAGTGAATGGGCTGACCTGTCCCTGTGTTGAATACTAAACAGCATGTCATTCATGCTCTTTGTTTTACTTGCGTGAGAATGACAAAGAAGTCTGACAGACGCAGATGACAAATGGCAGACGGCAACTTGAAAACACTGAGCTCCGAAATGGCTTGTCAGCAGCTGTTAGTGAATCAATCACACAGTGTGAATAAAACTAAAAGCACTTTTAAAATTTCACTTTCTACTGATTTGAGCAAATAGCAAGTTTTGGTTGTTTTCTTACATTATCTTTGATGTGCACTCACCAGCCTCTTTCTTAGGTACACTTGATCAACTCAATAAACGAAGTATCTTATCAGCTCATTACATAGCAGCAACTCAGTGAATATAGGCATATCAATATTTGAGTATCAGAAAAGTGATTTAACTAACTTTGAACGTGGCACAGCTGTAGGTACTAAACCACTCATCTACTGGGATTTTCCCACACAACCATCTCTAAGGTTTAAAGAGGATGGTCTGAAAAAGAAAAATATCCAGTGAGTGGCAGTACTCTGTAAATGGTCAAACTGCATTGAATTGATAGTCAGGCACCAGTAACTCAAATAACAACCAAGTTATAACCAGGACATGCAGAGGAGCATCTCTAGAGACGCAACAAGCAGTGAAGCCGTGGGCTGTAGCAGCAGAAGATCATACCGGGTGCCACTCCTCTCAGCACTGAACAAGAAACTGAGGCTAAAGTTTGCACAATCTCACCAAAATTGTACAATAGAAAATTGGAAACATGTTGAATTCTCATTTTCTGCTGCAGCATTCAGATGTTAGGGGCAGAATTTGGTGTCAACAACATGAAACCATGGATCCATCCTGCTTGTTTTAGTGCTTCAGGTGATGGTGGTTTAATGGTGCACGAGATATTTTCTTGGCAAACTTTAGGCTCCATCATTTAAATGCCACAACCTACCTGAGTATTGCTCTTGATAGTGAGCATCCTTCTATGACCACAGTGTACCCATCTTCTGATGGCTGCTTCCAGTAGAATAACAAACCATGTCATAAAGCTCAAATCATCTCAAACTAGTTTCTTGAATATAACAGTTAGTTCCCTGTATAGAAATGTTCTCCACAGTCGCCAGATCTCAATCCAGTAGAGCACCTTTGTGATGTGGTGGAACAGGATATTCACATCATGGATGTAGAGCCAATAATACTGCAGCAACTGTGTGATGCTGCCATGTAAACATGAACCAAAATCTCTGAGAAATGTTTCCAACACCTTGTTGAATCTATGCCATGAAGAATTAAGGCAGCTCTAAAGGCAAAAGGAGGTCCAGCCCAGTACTAGTGAGGTCTACCTTATAAAGTATCCAGTGAATGTGCATAGAATACAGTAGCATCAGCTACTGTTGTGTGTAGGCTCTTCATACAAATGATTAGTAACCAGCAGTCAACATCCGACCCATTCATTCATGCAATATAGCTTTGGATGTGAAGAAAATATATATGCTTAAGACTGGATTAAGGCTAAGAGGAAGTATGAAGCCTTCATTAGTTTGAACCATGTAATGCTATGTTAATTTGCCCTCTTTGATAGTGTGAAAATGTATTTCTATCTTTAACAGCTGAATAATTTATTCTATAAATGAAGTTTCAGTCATGACTAATGAGTCATGTGTTTAATAACACTGAGTTTATAGAAGACACATCTAAAAGCCAGACTGTAGTTAACCTAAATCTTCATCAAGAATTTAGTGTGTTTTTTCATGTCCCCTCATGCTGTAGTATAAAAAAATGCTAAATGCTCAGCTCTCAGATACATATTAGTGTATGAAATTAACTGTACAACATTTCATCAGTGAATGTATCTAGAAAAAGAAATAGACTAACCTCCATGAACATAGTCATGTAGTGTACAGTCTGAAGGGCCCACCAGATGAATCAGACTCGACTGGCTAAAGCCAACAGTGTGCTTTTCTGCAAGGCAAACAGACAAACACACATTCAACAGAAAAATAAAAAAATAATAAACAATTTAAGGTAGAGCTTGACGAACAGGGCTATCGTATCATTCAATATAAGCCATTTACCAATATATTGGTACTGATATGTATAACCAGCAGTGACAAATTAAGATTTGAAACAGAAAAGAAAAGGGAAGGATGGGAGAAACACCCTTCGGACATGTTATGTGGAGTGGTTTTGCAGAGTTTGTCCACTAGAGGGCACTCTTGCAACTTCCCCGTTGGCAAGGCACTTAGCAAAGGCACATACACAACTAATCCACAATTTTACTGTTATATTGTGTTAATAATGACTCAAAAACAAGTGCACATAATAAATAAACAGGGAATTATGTTTGTTTTGTGTTTCTGAAAGAAACAAATCTGTCTATCTGTATCAGTCTTAAAATATGTCTGTATCGGTCAGCCTAAAAAAAATTGAATTCATTTAAAAATAAAATGTGTGAGCAAAGCAAGCCAATGCCAACAACACCTTCATGCATAAATAGATTCTGCCATGCTACTTGCTGATCACATACCTTTTGGTGGATCCTCTGATGAAGCAGCGTGACAAAATTAGGGAATTCGATTAGAGTTTTTACAGTTTTAATATGGATGAATACATGTATATAGCACCTAATGATGAATACAATACTTTTAATGCACACCCGTAAATGTAGAACACATGACCACTCAATCCTACAACATGTAAACAAGAAGCAGAGGCCTGACTACTTATAGAAAATACTACAAAAGAAGAAACATAAAAGTAGAAGAAGAAAATAAAACAGATGTCTTTGCCTGGACATTTAGTGAGAGTGGTGCTGAAACTGGTGAGATCAGAGTGTGAATGTTAGATTGAAAGCACTTAAACGGAGAAATAATTGTTGGTATGAATGGATGAATGAGCCATGTTGTGTGAAGCACTTTAAATCATCAAGTGGAGTAAAAACGCGAAATATGAGAACCAGCCAATTTGCCATTCGTGTGTGAAGACAGTCAAAGTAAAACACATACTTTAGTGGCTCTGAAAAAAATCGGCTTAGGAGGTGTTTTTAAAGCTAACTCAAGAGGGTATCACCCCCTGCCAGAGAAAGAAAGCCTCAGAAATGAGAAAAGAAGTGCCCACGCAGCAGTGTTTCCAAATGGATCCATTTCTGAGTTCTTCAAGTGCTCTTGTGAGGATGCTAGGGCCCACGTGTTTACATGTTAAATGTTTAAATGTATTCCTGTGGACGCGCTCTGAGAGCACTCCAGGGATTCTTCACTTGCTTGATTTATCATTGTTTTATCTTGATATTCAGCAATAATATCTCTGTGTTTTAACTTTGAAAAAAGCATTTGCTTTTGACTTCCTGCTGCAGCTCAGCATGAATTCATGGTGCCAGCAGTGAAAATACATCAAAAAACTAATTGCTTCTCCCGTCACTGCATTAATTGGGCAACAACAAAGATGGCTGTACAGTATTTTTAGTATTTTTATGGCATACTATTAGCAAACCCCATGAGGGAGGAAATGGAAGAAATTTCCCTCATATCTGCATCATCACTGAAAACTTGTAAGATAGGGAAACGACTTCTATAGCAGTGGTTTTGTATCTGCAAACTGATATGGGACCCTGAGCTTGAATATATTACCTGGGTTGGGTGGAGATGGCATCATCTCTTCAGGCCTCGCCTTGGTCTCCAATCTCTCCATCTTCTGAGCCTCATAGCGCTTCCTGCCCTCCTCCTCTTGTTCAGCACTAGCATACTGTAGAAAGAATATATTCAACATGTTGAACACTTGTGCATAGATCCACTCGAACACCACTCTCTGCACAAATGCACGAGGAGTACAGCAAAGAATTGCAACAAGCAGGTATTCAAAACAAAGATGAGTGAAAGGGACTTTTCACATTGTTAAATGTCAGTCATTTCTATCTTGACCATATAGCCTTGCTCGTGTCATTTTAGATGTGGGGCTGGGGGAAGGTGGGTGGAAAGGTCACTGAGACACAGAGAAGCTGCCACAATTTTAAGATGCAAGCAATTTGAGTTTCCATGTACCTTGATGGGTGGCACCTCCATGATCTTGTCAACATTTTGCAGAGAGCAGGGGACGTACCACAGCGCTGCCTTGTTGGCCAGCTTTTTGGCACCTGCAGTCACAGAGAAAAGGTTGAGTACTTGTCCTAGGGAAAATGTCAGGGAACGCGTCATTTCTACCAAATGAAGAAGCAACGTTTTTGTGACCATAATCTAATTGGCGAGAAATTTTGACATCTTGTCTTTCAAATAAAACAACAATGGAGCAAAGAATTTTGAAACGGCTGTTGTCAAAACAGACACTTTTATTAATACCACAATAAAGGCCACTTCAGTTTTTAACAAGTCAATTGGCGCTGCCTGTTTGCAAAAGATTCGTCTTTCTTGTGAAAAGAAAAGGAGAAGAAAATACTTTGTGTTCAAACACAATAGTTGTTGCCTGTTCAGAAAACAAGTACTCACAGTCACGTAGCTAGCTAAGCCCGGCGTATCTGTAAATCCTGAATTTTCTGCATTTCAGTGTTGTAATTATGAAACCAATGAAACCATGGCAACTCATTCATCATCAAGTGTCTGCACAAATATGTATGTTGGTTATACCACAGTGTAATGCTTTGGCAGTTGGAGGCTGTAGCACTGACTCTGAATTCCTACAGAAAATTCAGAACGAGATGATCAGAAAACAAAACTCATAGAAGTCACATTACATCGCAATCAGCCAGCAAGGTTGTCATAGTGATATATCTGTTCTACTCTGCCCACACTTTTTCACTTAATTTGCTAACACACACAGAGAGAGAGGGGCTATTTTAGGTTGGCGTTGTTATGGCACGCAGATTAAAGGCAGCATCGGGGCAGCAGGTTGAAGTGAAATTACTGTTTTAAAGGGTTTTTTACCTACAATATCCGATTAACTTTTCAGCTTTCGAGCTTTGAAGTCCTTTTTGAGGCCTGAATGAGCAAAATGTTTTATTGAACGTCTTGCATTTTTATTACGATAACTTGAGTCAAATTTCATAAATGTGCATGACCACAGGCTTAAAAATAAGGCATCTTTACAGCCTTAGAGAAAATATGTCATTTAATATGTGTCTCAGCGGTGAACCAGCTGGGATCTTTGCATGAGGACATGTGAAGTTAAGAGAAGAGAACTGAGCGAGCAGCTTTTAACAGGCTACTCCTGGGAAAATAGCATTTGCATTTTACACCCGAGTTAAAAACTGTGCAGACAGCCAGGCCTCGTTGCCATGCCAACCATGCTTCTTTCCTCCTCCTCTCATTTGTGCCCGCCTTCGTCAGCAACCAGGAAGTTGCCCACAGGAAAAAGGGAGGGATATTTACATATCCTTGACTCTACCCAAGACTGAGTGACTCTACTCTATTATTAGCTACTGATGGACCTTGAAGTGAACTGTGTTTAGGGTGGTGGGAGAAACGAGAGAGAAGCGAGAAGGGAAGAAGAAAGGATGGAAGAACCATTCCCAGTACGACTGATGCCCTTTTTGATCGAAAAGAAACCAGATAACCGGCTTTGAATTTAAAATCCCTCTACATCAAATGGAGACAATGTCAATGTTTGACCATATCCTCGTCCAGGCTGCAACCTTTTATCCTTCACAGTTCATCTACTGAAACAGCACATATTCTTTTGCATCACGCTTACAGGCATAGCACATTTTGAAGGCAAGACAAATTTGAGGCAGACCTTGAAAATACAACAGTTTCACAATGTGCCCCTTAGGGCTAATTATTAGACCTTAAGATAACTCTGCATGCTTTTCTCAGGGACACAAAGTACACATATGATCCCATGCAGTGAAAGTTGTTTATTTTCACTGTTTCTTCAAGATTTTTATGTGCAGTATCAGAAGAAGCAGTCTATGTTCTGCCAAAAACAAAAATAAATAATGCAAAATCTAAAATATACCCTCAGCGCAATTAGAAAGTATTTAGATAACTTTCCTTTAGCATTTGTTGTGTATAACGGGGACATAGGTTAGCATTCACTTCACAACAGGGAGTGTATGAGTTTGAGCCTTTCTGCTGGTTTTTTTTACTGTGTTTGGTGATTTTCTTTGCACCCCAGTTTGCTCCCACAGTCCAAAGTACTGCATGTTAGATTAAACGTTGATATGTGTACTGTAGGTACAGATATGAGTAAGCTAAAACTTTATGTCATCTGTGAGACTGGAAAAGTGCAGCGGACATGTCAGTTTAGTCCTAAAAGTAGCAATTTATGTAATATAAATCAGTAGGTTTCCTCATATGTAATATGGCCCCCTTGTTAAAGGTATATTTTTTTCTGTCACAACATCAAGGAATAAATAGTGCCCTTAAAGCTGTAAGCTATAGTTATATAAGAGCAGATGGGTGCTGGTGCAATAAGCTGTACGTTTTACGTCCAATGGATTTGATTAGTCGACTAATCGCAAAAATAATCGTCACTAGTCGACTATCAAAATAATCGTTCACGATTAGTCGACTAGTCACGATTATGTCGACTATTAAAATCGTCGACGACTAATTTAATAGTCGACGCGTCGTTTGAAGCTTTGTAAGATCCCAAAAGACGCAGGAATAAGTAGATTTAAGAGTGTAATAACGCACTGAAACAGAAGATGGCAGCACTGCATGTACAAGGATGCCAGCTGCCGTTAAATCCCGAAGAAGAAGAAGCTGTGTCCCAGAATTCATAGCGCGGCCCAGCTCAGTTTCCAACAATGGCGGCAGCTAGTTAGTTTTAATATTACTCTTATTATTCTTTTTGGGTCACAAAATAAAGTTTAACATATTTTCAGGCGAGAATGTAGCTGTGTAAACTTCAAATATCTGCTCAGTTTATCAAGACACCACATACTTTCAAAAGCGCTCCGACATTTTCGGAGACGTCTGTTACCCACTAGCACGATAGCTAGCTGGGGGAAAGGCTCACTAGAGCCCGTGAGAACACCGGACTCCTGGCATGTCGTTTTCAAACCAACCGCCGTCTTTCGCTACTCAGGTTAAACATGATATATAAGTCACTTAGATAACTTGTTATGTTTTTGTTTGGCTTTTTTTAGTATGTTATTTGTTCCTGGGTGAATCGGTTTGGCTGAGATTAAAGTTAAAGTTTTTACACAGCTGAATAAACATCAAGCAAACAACTGATCATCAGAAGTGTGAGATGCTCGAGAATTTACTCCGGTGTCCTGTTATATTTTAGATAGCAAGGAGTTTATTAAACTTCAGCGAAACAATCTGCAAATTTCATTAAAATTTAATAAACTATCATTTTGTCTTTATTTTTAGTTAGCACATACCTTAAACACTTAAGTTTAAGACTGTTCTTTGTAGGCAGGCACCAATCACTACCCACTGTCAAGGGTACAACCGTAGACGACACAGCCCCACTGACGAGCTGAAGCAGCCTTTAAGTTGCTTTTTAAGGTCAGTATCGTCTGACTGTTTGCATGTAAAAGTGACCATTACTAGAAAAGTGGTTGATTTTGACACGTGTCTACAGACTCACAAAAGCTGGGTCTGAACTAGCAGGAGGAACAGCTTGCTTACTTAGTTTGGATTTACGAATTGCAGAATAGGAAGATTTTTGGCTCCATGAACCACGGGCACAAATCTGCTCTGTCAAATTTCTACACTCTGCGCTAACGGATCTCGCTTGACTTTGGGGATGATTTTTCAAGTTCAGGCAGTGACAGCTTTGGAACAAGGGCCTGCATAAATGGTAAAAGGCATTATGACAGCTGAGAGAAATGGCACCTAGCAGTGGCAGGCACCTTTTTTTCCCCCCTCCAATATATATGGGGTGTCAGTGGAGCAAGACCAGTGCAGCGGTGCAGTGAGTGCTTTAATGTGCAAAATTGCAACTGCCTGTGCAAGAAAGGACATTGCACGTGATACAAGTCAACTAGTATCACTTGGCTCTTCTTACAGGAGTATAACATCACTAAAAGGACAGCTTCACCTTCTGAAGAAACAGGCAAAAATAAAAACCCTCATTATGGAACAAGAATCCAATAGGTGTTGTTTTGTAAGTACTACACAGACACTCTTTTAGCATAATATGCAGCAGCATTTAAAACACTAAGCTGTGTCACATTTAATTAGAAATAAGAGCATTTTGGTGTTGATCTCACAGGCTCACATGGGTGCTTATGTTGGTGGGGGTGGTAGGGGACAACGTCCCTCCAGCATGACTCATACATCTTCCAGTTCCTTTAATCTAAGTTTAAGGCATCAATCAGGACTTCATAGTAAAATTCACACTTTCTGTTCAAATGAAAACCTTTTAGGCAGTCCCAGTCTGACAACCTCAGTGTGTGTAATTTCTCACCTTTCCTGCTCTTCCTTCCTGTCCTTTACCCGATATCTTTCCTTTTTCTTTCACCATGAGCTATTTCACTTGATTTGTGTCTTTTACTGATTCACCTCTGTGCTCTCCCCTTGGTCTCTTACTCACTTGCCTTAATTCTCTCTCGAAGCAAAAAAAAGACCCTGTTTTCTTTTCTCCTTCCTGAACAGCCTGTTCCAGGCTCTGAGACAGTGCAGAGGGGATCGTTCTTGGTACTTGATCCCCATGATCAAAACCACAGATTTTCCATTGTGCTCAGCCAAGGCTCCATTACTTTTAATAATACTACATTCCCTCTCTGGGGAATGTTACAGCCTGATAGGAATAGATTAAATCATGGCAGCAGCGGAGTTTCTAACAGTGCTTTCTGAGTGAGGATTATCTGATACTCAATGTAAACTTTTTTTTAATATTTGTTTGTGCTTAGCACACTGAATTGAACATCGTTACTGCGAGGACCTCTCTTCTCAATCAAAATAAAGATCTGGAAAATCCAGCTGTGAGACAAAAAGCTTCTGCACAGTTGACAGACTCCATTGTGAGTCCACATAAACAACTCCCTGTTAAACTAAACTAACCTTCATTTTCTTGTAGCATCATGTTTTTAAAAAAAAAGTAAGAGATGCCTTCATATCAAACCAGTCTTGTGCTTTATTGTTAAGGGTTTTTGTGTGGTATTTTTAAGTATATTGTTTTCTGTGTTAGATTTAAACACATTTTCTTCATATAAATATATTAATGATAATTACGCTATTACCAAAAAAAAGCATGATCGGGTTTTTTTTATGTTGCTGAGCTGAATTTAAAGCTAAAACAATCCATTTTAGATGTGTTTGTATGTTCTCTGAGGATGTGCAGTTCTGTGACCTACCAGGACAGGAACTATCATGGTTACAACATTTTAAGCATCAAACCCACAATGCTGCGCTCTCAGCTCTCTCCCTGCTCATGTGTGTTGAACAGGAGGGATTTGTGTATGTCGTGTTCATGTGAATGTGCGCCAGAGTGCAACACAAGTAGCATTGCATATATATATATATGCGAGTCCCATGAGTGACTGAGCACAAGCACATTATATGAATGTACAGAGCGCACGTGTGTATGTGTGTGTGCATGTGTGTGTGTGTGCGTGTATGTGCACATTCTCTAAAGTGGCGAGTGTTTGTGTGTGTGTGAGAGAGTGTGGCATTTCATTATGTATGTGTATTCTCACATCTGCAAATCTGCACGTGCTGTAGTGTGTGTAGGTCTGACTGTGAGTGTGCATGTTTATGTTAGTACGCATGCGCAATCCCCCCAGCAGGGACAATCATCACGGCTCGTGCCCACAGTAGGCAGCCTTACCCTGAGGGTCTGTGACTGAGGCCTGCCTGACGAGATGCTGCCTGACTGACTGTGGAACCTGGATGATTGCCTCCTCCACATACACACGCGCGCACACACACACATACATATTAAATAAATGCAAAGATCCTTGCACAAAGAGTGCAAGATACAAGGAGCATGCACATTAACATCTGCACAGAGCTAAAAAAGCATGCACGGCTGCACAAATGCACACCCTGTGATGTACACCAGAAAATACACAAAGTGCATAATCTGGTCTACAACTGGTAAAATCCTTTGTTCTGTATTCCTGTTTTAAGCAATCCATCAATCTTCTGCCTTGGAAAAGAGCTGGTCGGGAATATGTAAAACCTGCCAGTCCTGTCTCGGTATGTGTTCTCTTTTAGCAAGAAGGAAACTGTGCTCATTCAGTGTGGGTGTGAGAACACGTAGGTGTGTGATTTCTTTTTCTGTGTCTGCATATGAGGCTCTGCATGCATGCAGGTCATCCCTGCACAACCCCGTGTGTGTATGGGCGTGGGTCAGTGTGTTGGGTACGTGCATGCGTTGTGACGGAGAATGTGTGCAGGTACATCCACTTGGCATCCGTGTCTGACTGGGCCACATTGTGTGAGCCATGATGCTAAGCCAACATGACAGAAGCAAATAATGTCTGCTCCCGTTATCTTCTCTTCCCTCTCTGCCCTGCAGGAACCTTTTAAAGAGCCAAACACAGACGAAAACCCACATGCATGTATGAAGTGCGCATGGAACATCCAAATATGCATTCAAAAAATTAGGCACAAAAGTGCACATCTAACAAGAATACAAACTAAAAACATGTGCTCGGCCACAGCTGAGCATACTGTATTCTACTGAGATTTGGACAAAAATAGATCCATTAAATGCATAACCATTGGCTTTTCGCAGCTGCGCCAACTCAAATGCACAGCCATAGTTACAGTATACAAACAAATATGGCCCACTTCCTGTAAATATGACCTACTACACCACCAAGCTGCTGCTCCTTCTCGGGCTCTCCTTTAAATGTTTAATGAAGTCTTTCACATTGCCAGCTCACTTTACTATATGCAGGTTTCGATCGCTTCAAATGATTAATATCTGTAGCAGTTTTGTACTTTTGTTTTCTTCTCTTCTAAATAACATGACCCCTAGCTACTTAACTGATCTCCTTGATCCATACAACCCAAAGAGAGCATTAAGATCCTCCAGCCAACTGCTCCAAATGCAACCAAGGTCTCGTTTAAAAACCAGAGGTGACCGTGCATTTTCCATCGCTGCCCCTAGACTCTGGAATTATCTCCCAGTCGAAATCCGTACTTTGGAATCAATTCAATCGTTCAAATCTCGTTTAAAAACACACTTGTTTAACTTAGCTTTTGAAACAAATTAGTTTGACTTTCATTCGGCCTGCACTACACCATGTAAATGCAATTTTGAGTATAATTGTACTATTTGTTCTTTGTTCTGCCCGCACTGCGGTTTTATTGTGAAGCACTTTGATGTACACTAGTCTTTTAAATGTGCTATAAACTTTGACTTGACTTTGTTTTGGGTGGGTATTTGTGACTGACATAAGTTGCTGTTAATTGTGAACCAGGAAAACAGTGTACTTTTTACAGTACATAAAATTTAGCATACAATATAAACTAATTCTATTACTGTGCTTGGCCCACACAGCCTCCAGAGACCTCAGTAGCAAAGTTTGATGTCCCAGAGGAACTCACCTCCATGCCTGCTCCCACCCCGGGCTACAACTCCTCTTATTTACACTACACCCACATTGCCCTGACACTAAACCTACACTCAAACCCTCAGAACGAATCCTTTTTCTTTGTTTATGCGAGTATAGTAATAGATTTTTCACTCTCAAGAGAACAGAAAATTTAGAAATTAATAATGATTGAAAGTACCAGAAGATGCATTGTGTCATTTTCTATAACTGTGGACTACTGCTTTAAAACCTATTACATATTGCAATGCAAATTAGGATTTCTTAGCATGTTTTATAAGACAAACTTGATGTGACTAAATAGTGAATATAGGAATGGAAGCTAGATTCCATTTTATTGAAAATGTCTCCCCTGTTAGAAATGTTTGAACCAAACTGAACAATGCTTCGAGTCCATGTGCTTGCTTCCTGATCTCCCCTCATTAGGGGTCCTTCCTAACGGGCCATTCACTGTAGAGGGCTGTCCATTCCGGTGCCTGCACGTATGTATGCTGCTCTCCACCTGTCACCTCATATCTGTGCCTCCGCCTCCGTCAACCTGCTTTCAGCCCAGCAACCAGCCAACCAACCAGTATAAGCCTGTTGCTAGGGCAACGGCTGTCTAGGGGATACTTCTTTTGTTTCCCACACCTCCTTTTCCTCATCCTTCTTTCTATCTCTTCGCTACTCTTGCTATTTTTCCTCTTAAATTCTCTTTGCTATCTTTTTCCCCATCGATATGTCTGTCTGCTGCTCTCCATCTGCCTCTCTTTCCATTTCCTCCTGTCTTTAGTTTCACCAGCTGAAAGATGGACACCACCACTGCACAACTATTAAAATTTGCTTTTCTTTCATACTTAAAAACTGCACCTGGTGTAAACTGCCAAAACTCACAGATAACCCCCTAATTACATACTTTACAGTGCCTTAAGACATTAAATTTGTAGAGACATTTATCACAGGCAGACTTCTGTCCCCGTGCCATTTAAAGGTTCAGATACAGTAACCCAAAGTGGTCTCTGCATCTTTACCTGAGGTACTCTGAGAATTGTGGGAGCCTGTGTGTTCAAGTTAACCTGCACACATATAAATAAAGTGTATTACGTGTATTACAGAATTAGAAACATCATCAGTTGCCAAATACTCTAGAAATCAGCATCCCTCTTACATTCTGTTCCCCCATCACAGCACGTAATGCAGTCCCTTGTGAAAGCGTTTCATTATTCATGCTGCCACAAGCAGTACCACTTACTATGTGCTGCCCTCTTGTGGTTAAACAGCGGAATATCACAATGAAGTCATTTTTCATTGATCGTTAAGTAATCCAATTTTCCAGAAGTGACAAAATATTTCCATAGGAAGTCTTTCCCATTTAAGAAATAACGCGTGAAACACAGAGATAAATTCCGATTCATAAATATTTCTGCCTGACAGTGAGACAAAGACATAAAGACAAAACTAATGTTTGACTTGCACAAATAACCAGACAAAAAGTTTCACCTATGCACTTTTTACACCATAACGCTTACTGCTAAACTTTCACACACACGTTTGCTTTTTTCTAATGTCACATGTTAATTTTTTGAATAATTAACAGAGCTCTTTGAGAACTGATTAAGATATTTCCAAGCAAAAGCTCCAAATAGTTACTTGTTCCAACTAATAACACAAGATTATTAGTTGCAGCCCCAATTTTTACAGTACATGCTGAACATGCAGATATTTGTATATCTGTGTTTGTCAACTTTATCTTTCTGTAGTCAACTTCCTGTTTCAATGTTTACCATACCATTGGTTCTCTGAAATGATGAGAATGAGGCTAAAGGTGAACAACGATGCACAGATAAAGTAGTGCGACTCAAACAAAATCATCCAGGAAGCAGAAATCCTACATCAATGTGCATGCTGATGTGCAGTTAACCACTGCTGGTTAGATTCCACTGGACACATAAATCCCCTTTGGGTTTGTTTAGGACATAAAAATCAGTCAATTAAAAATTGCAGATCTTTCCACTGTGGTTACCCCTTGTGGCAAGGGAGCAGTCAAAAGTAGCTTGCTTAATGTTAAATGTATCTTATAACAAACAGTTTTTCTGTAAACTAAGCAGGATTAAAATCGTTTGTGTGAATTAAATTCCCTTTCATCATTAACTGAAAAATGCTATAAAACGGTTCCCAAACAGGTTTAATGTGTGTGTGTGTACCATGTTTACATATCTTTGTAGGGAACAAAAATTGTAATGTTACTATACTTGTGGGGACCAATAGTCTTTATGGGGACAAAATGCCCACCTCCACAAGTTTGAAGGCATTTTTGAGACTCAAAATGTGGTTTTAGTGACAGGGTTACATTTAGGTTAGGGTTAGGTTTAGGCTAAGGGTTAGGGTTAGGCATTCATTTTTGAATATCACAGCAATTCACCTGTGAGGATATTCTCAGCCATGACTTTGACCTGGACCTCCAGCGAGTGCTTGGAGGTGTGCGTGATCTCAGCAGTGACGTGGGTGACCTCGCCAATGAACACGGGGGACAGGAACTCTGTCTTCTCCACCCGAACCAGAGCTGCCAAGCAGCGGTCCTATACAAGACAAACAGCAGACTCAAAACTTATACACACATAGTCACATAATCACAACATCTGACTGCAATGGCAGGAATCTGGAAATTGCTCTGCTGGAAGATCAGAGGGAAAATCTGGTTGAAAATCCTGAGTCACTGAGGTTGATTCCCCCAGTTACATGACTGTACACTGAGTGATAAAAATAATACCACTGAGCAAGGTTGTATAGTCCAAATGAGGTTAATGATGTGTACAACTGCAGATGTCACTGTCTGTGAGGCACTGTCGCCTCGCAGCAAGAAGGATTCAAATCCAGGCTGGGATTGTGTGTTCTCCCCTTTGTCTGCATGGGTTCACTCTGGGTGCTCTGGCTTCCTCCCACAAAGACATACACAGGGTTTCGATTAATTTGAGATTTTAAACTGGTTTTAGGTGTGAATGTGAATGATTGTCTGTCTCTTTGTGTCAGCCCTGTGATTGGCAGGCTATATCCTAGCCCAGCACAATGAATAAGTGGAAGAATTGGATGGATGGATGGATGGATGGATGGAAACTTCACTAATTTGATAAATATGTTTTTAATGCTAGTATAACTGCAAGTTAGACAGAAATAACTCCCTTTTGAGATTTTGTTTTTCCTTTAT
>NW_005187450.1:2995867-3011247 GCF_000239375.1 Pundamilia nyererei
TCTCTTACCCCGTTCTGTGTGTTGCAGTGCCGCGTGCCGACAATGCATCCGGCTTCCTCTATCATCTTGAGGATGTTGCCACCGTGGACGTTGCCCGCAACGTTGGCATCGTCTGGCCGCATAATCCTGCAATAATTAATGAATGCATTACTACGATTCAATTCAATTGTATTTACACAGCACCAAATCCCAACAACAGTCACCTCAAGGCCCTTTATATGACCCATGACTTTCGGTCTGATTCACATTCAAATTTGTGTCATTATCTTTTTATTACATATCACCAACTGTATTATAAGCTTCCCGAATAGTGTTATCAAGCAGTGCACGCAGTATGTTTTTCTTCTTGTTTTTCAGGTTAAGTCACCTTAAGGTTAACCTGTTAGCAGTCGGACGTACCGCCCACGGTACATTGGATGGTTTAGGGGACTAATTGTAAATTTGTAGGACTGCTAAGGGGTTAAGTACCTACTAACCACTAGTTTTATGAAACTTTGTCCAAAACAACCACAAAGACAAAAATGAGAAACTTTTTTTTTTAAATGCCAGAAAGTCACTCATGTGCTGCATCTTTGCACATAACAAGCCGATAATGCAGCTCTCCATGTCTCCACACTGCATCACAGCTTAAACACAGCATCATTATCGCAGACGGTGCATGAAGTGGCTCCATTTCTTCAGTGTATGGATAAACGAGTCGTACCAGTTATACCTGGTGTAATCACTTTACGCACTGTTAATCCAAAATGTACAAATGTCTAACCACAATAATGCAGTGCGCCACTGCACTGACTAATTCTGTGACACACACGGTTAAGATTTAGACTGTGTGTGTATGTGCGTGTGTGTGTGTGTGTGTGTGTGTGTGTGTGTGTGTGTGTGTGTATAGAACAAAAAGGAAGACAATACGCAGCTTGGCAGCATTAGTAAGCCCTTGTGTAATAGAAAGGTGATCAATAACTTCCCATAAAACTTGACAATTCTCAGTTTTCTATTTACTAGAATTCACAAAACTCCTCACCATATGTAGGAAATGACTAGGAACCAACACAAAATGATCAAAACAGACTGTGTGTGTGGGTGTGTGTGCATCAGTAACCAAGTACCTGCTAAGATGATTTTTGGTACACTTCCAAGCTCCAGTCGTCTCACCCTCCCTGACATCTTTGCTTACTTGCTTACTTTGACTATGTTGCTGTTTCTCCACCACTGCAGTCGTCTTATCCACTTCATCTGAAGCCTGACTTTGCTGAGCCCTAGAGCAATCCATCTCTAAACACGGACTGGCTCTCAGTCTTCGTCTCTCACCTACTTCCTCTGTGTATGAGCTCTAAGAACCCAGCTTTCAAGATTTTGAGATCTGACGTTGATGGTCTGAGTGATGTCATGGAGTATTACCGCTCAAACCACATTAACTAGTCAAACTGGATCTCAGCAGACCCGCTGATACAAAAACAGACAGGAGTTAGCTAATGAAAGAAGTCATCATCACATTGAGGTTTGAGTCTTGCAGCTGACAGAGTTTGACAGTGACAAATCTGCCAAGATGTCCTGAGACACATGCAAAGCACCAGGTGAATGAAACTTGTCTCAGATCCTTAATTCATGACAATGTTTCTCCACTGTATTTTTCTATAGTAAAGACTAAATTTAGAAATTTAGGAAACAAACTGAAGATACTTGGCCAAGATTACAACCACCCCAGTACCAACATAATACAGTTTAATATGTTCAACAGAATAGCAGTAAGTAAAATAAAAAAAGCCAAGTCCACAAACCTTTCAAATCACACTTACACACCTCCAAATCAGGATGTAGTTGATTAATCACTTGTTTACTCATGTAAATCAACCAAAATATCTATAATACACAGATTATATACACAGGTGAGTACACAAAAGCTGATGTTGTTTCTGATTAGAAGCAGCACCACTGGACTAAACATACAAACGATATATAGATGATAACTAACTGAAAATGCAAAATATTGCTGTTAATGGGTGCCTAAGACAAAACTCTTATTTATTTATTTATTTGATTTAGTTTACCTGCGTCGAGAACAATGTTGGCTGAAAGACAGAATTATCTTCACAAACTGGGGTCTCAGTGTCATTTCTCTCCCGGCTGTCCACAGAACAAGATCACAGCACAGGTGTGAAAGTGATTTTGCATCCTAGTGTTTAACTGCAAGCATACTTACATTACCATGTGAGACAGGCATTTGCCAAACACACTCACAGATCCATATCGCTGTATGCATAAACAGTAAGTCAAAGAATGTTGTCTTACCACTTGGTGTTCTCCTATTCTGTACTAAAAGTCACAAAATAAATTGTTTATATTTTTTAGCTTTTCACAAAGCCGTTGTACGAATCTTCTAGAGAGGAACAAACTGAACTCTGAGCAAACAGTTGGAAAAAATATACCTTCCTAGTGTGTTGCAGAAAAGCAATCTGAAGTTCTTAATAGTGCCAAAATGAAAGTCAAAAAATATTGGATATGAGGCCAAATGAAAGCCAACAATATAAAGATCATAACGCTTCCAAATGCACTCTTAAACTAATCACGAGGGCGCTTTGATGGATCCTGTTTAGCTTCTTATTGCAGCGAAGAAATCAGACGGAGCGCATCTTTGATATATAGTCAGTGAAGCTGACTTAAAGAAGAACTAGCTGACTAACTTCCTGTTAATGCACATACATCCACTTCTAACTGTTCAGTGACGTTAAAGATCATTGTGCAAAGACAGAATATCCAATGGATCAGTCAGGGTAACTTCTTAGGAAGACCTCAATCTAAATGACTAACAAAAAAAGCCGTCCTCTGGACTATACTGGGTGTTTACAGTCATAGTGTTGTGGTAAAGTGGCAAAGTGGACATGTTATTAAAAAATTTTATGCAGTACACATTTTCCTTATGATTTGAATTTTAGCTCTGCAAATATTTATTCAGTCATTTTACACTCCATTGATTAAAATAGGCACTTTTTCTGAAAAGCTTTGATGGCAGAGGGCCTGCTGAGACGTTCACATAATAAACTTGCACTTCCTGGCCTTGCTCCCTGTCATTTGTGCACAATGCTCACGAACCTGTTGACATCAACTCTGTAAGAATTTGCCAGTGCAGCAACAAGAGGAAGGAGAGAAGAGAGCAGGATGAGTATACCACTAGGATTTTGGGTTTGAGCTGGGCTCTCAGTGACTTTTCCACACACACGGCCCAAAAGGTGACGTTCTGGTGATTGAATAGTTTGTATTGATCCTTTTGTAAAGGATTGAAACACTTTCAGCGCTTAAATGTTGAAAATATGCACTCATACTGAATTCTGTGAGTGATTTATCTAGAAGCTGGTGCACTGAAGCATGATGAAGAATGATGTATTCGATAAGTGAGTGCACCTTCAGTCTGTGACAACCTGTGGTTGGTGGGATTCTTTTCTTCGCTCTTTGCTTTTAGACATTACATGGTTTTCATGTTAGTTTAGCAAGGCTAAATCTGTTTTGGGCTTGTGGCAGTGTAGCTGAAGTAGATAGTGTGAGTTTATAGCATAAGCTTAAATAAATATGTTCACTGACCCAACCTGTGACTGTCGCCTTTGTTTTCTGTGATCATTAAAGATAATCCCATAATCTTTGATGATCACTGTATTATTATGACTGTAAACATTACATTTTTTTATGATTACAGAAAAGAAGTTCATATCCAATCGAACTACTAGCATCTTACCGCAACATCCCAGTAACTGGAAACTTACTCCCACATGGTCAGTCACCTAAAGGTTTCAACGCATCAATCATGCAAAACCTGAAATACTTGACATCCTCCACGAGGGGGGGGCGGATCAGACCCAATGTTTAAAGAAATACTTTTGAAGTTATGATTCATTAATACTAATACTGTCTGGCTTCAGAAAGTCTTCCGAAGACCGTGGTAAACTTCTCAGAAACTGAACACTGAGCAGTGAAGAATGAGAAAAGATTATAAAACTTAAATGTCCTATAGATGTCATAGTGACTTATATAAGTATCATATGTTGCTGTTTTAGAATAATTGAAATCTTCTTTTGATTGTGCATTTTTTTTCTGTCTTTTTCGTCGTTTTTCGTGTTTTTACTTGAGGGAATGTTTTATTTTCCTTTTTTTCTTTTCTTTAAATGTAGGCATATATTTCTGACATAGCAGAGGTGCGCAAGAGAAGTTTGGCTCCATCTACGGACGAGCGCAAGTACTACCACCTATTCTCTGGAAAATTACGCGCCGTTGAAAGGTATTTTAATAGGTCGCAGTCGTGCCCTTATTATCACAGATGGCTGTTTGCTTTCTGGGCTCTACATCTGTTCATTATCTGATTAAATAAATAAAGGGGCAAAGTGCGGACTAATTAAACTAATGTCCAGACAAATTGAGTCACGCGATAAACTTTCACGCGATAAAGTGTTTACTTTTCTTGGACTTTGGGTAAAATGGTAGTGGCCTTCGTCCTTGGCCGTGTTTCGCCTGTTCTGTATGAGCTAACCGCGCTGAGGTCATCACTTGCGAAACGCGGCTGAGATGGTCCGCACCTCTGACGAAGCTCGCACGTTAAACATCCTGAAAAAACTGCGTCTGTATTTTATACAACAGCACACGTCAAACATCTTGAACCAGCGGCTGAACTCGCCTCGGGCGATGGAGTCTGCGCAAAAATATAAAAAGAAGCAGAAGCGGATTATCTGGGTTATCGTCCTCACAGCAGCTCTCACGCAACTACGCCGGTAGCCGCGTTGTTCTCGTCATTTGGCGACCAGCAGCACGTTATTAGCATGTGTGTGAAGGTAGCACTCGTGTAAACGTGCCTTATTAAACGTCCTACCTGCATATCTGAAGGGGGGATGCTGCCTCGCCCGTCTGCGGTGCCGACATGGTTCTCGTGTTGCAGTGAGATTCGTGTGTGATGTGAAGGGAAATCACTCTCCCGGCGTCCGCCGGCTGCTGTGGTCGCAGTGTCTTTGCGAAATGGCTCGATTAGAGGAAATGTGCAGAGCTCGTAGAAATTATCTGCTAAATGTTTTGCAAAATCTGTTCTTTCAAATTGCCCTAAAATAACAAACTATTATATTATCGATATAATAAGCCAGAGAAGATCCTTTGCATTCCATAGCTTCCTAAATTGTTAAATGAGAAAGGCATGTTTGAGAAACAGAAACCTCAGCTATGTCAATACCTATAATCGCCCAGAGGGGGGCAGCAGAGACCGCACTTTCTCAAACTATCCATTCAGGAGCAATATTTTATGCTGCCTGCTGTGGGCGCATTTGACCTCAAAATGCGTCCCAGCCAGTGGCGTCAGTTTTGTTCACATCTGCCTGACAACTGTGTCATATAATACTTTGTTCATTAATGTAAAAAAATGCATTCAATTCTCTACGCCACGTTTTAGCTCAAAAAACTCCGTTTTTTTATGTACACATTGGTGCTGCATTGTCTGCTTTCTTCCTGTAATATAGGTCAGTTCATACTGCCAGTTTTGCTTTGCAAATTTGCTGCGTGCCTTGTCCTGCCCCTGTCCTTACAGTTAAAATCACAGTCATGGTCCAAAGAGCGTTTTTCCTTTTATTACTGAATAAACGATCCATATCAATAAACCTTTAAAAGACCAGAAAGTCTAAGCAAAAACACAAAGCGAGATCTAACTAGTTTATTTATTCATTTATTGTACAAAATATACAATACAATTTGCTGTAAACAGCAAAAATACAACACACCCCAACAGAGATACTCACTGCAGACATTTTATGTCTACAAAGTTCATCTGCACAGATTCAGGACTCTGAAGTCTGTTGTGCAAATTCAGACATAAACTGACCCTTTGGGTCTTACAGGGCTGTTTCAATGGCCCCTGATTACTTAGTCCGCGACGAGGACTAAATATTGAACGTATACATACATGCAGATTTTTAAAAAATTCATATATACACGACTGTCTACACTTGTCAGCTTGTACAGGACAAAAGACTCGCGCGCAAAACGAGTATACAATACTCAACCAATACGATGAATTGTTGCTTTTCATCACGGAATCCAAGCTCTTAATCACTGTGTGTATTTACAGGTAATGCTCTCTCAATATTATTCCCAACATTAAACACATTACAGTCTTTTTACAGCTGTCGGAGGACCACTTAAAAAATTTACCAAGGTCTCCACACTGCAGCGCTGGCAGTCTGCGAGTCTGACTGCGCATGGTTTGGGACCGCTGCGCTGCTGCGTTGCTGACTCTGCACCCTGGAGCTGAAGCTGGATTTGATGCTCAAGAGTCTCTGATGGATCTGAGGCAAAGTCATCGAGGTCTGGGCGCAGCAGTTCAGGCAGGTTGGGGTGACGGTGGCGGATATGGACTGCTGGACAAATTCATTGACGCGCTGGTGTGCGTCTGGATCCAAGTTGGTTTGGGGAAGCAGAACAGAGACGCGTTTGAGGCACGCCTTAAAACCTTCCCTGTAATTCTCCACAGAACCTGAAAAAACAGATAAATGTTAGGATTGATGTTCATCTAATCTGTTGTTAATACATTTAGAAATAAAAGGGTTAAATAAGTCATAGCTAACTTACTTTTAGCGTTAGCAGGTTGAATGTCACCGAGGAACCGCACGGTCATTTCCAGGATGTCTGCTTTCTCAAGCTTGGAGTAACGAGAGTGCTGGAGACAAAAAGGAAAAGAAGATGTTAGATGTACGAGTCAAAATGCTGTGCTGACTATAGTCAGTTACATCTGCAAAGTGATGCATACTGAAAATGTAAATTCAAACAACTTACATCTCTGCCTGTGAGGGGGATGATTAGGTTTTTTAAGCGGTTCAGACTTTCGTTAATACGGGCGCGTCTTCTTTTTTCCATTAGCGGTTTCATAGTCTGAAACAAAAGGACACATAGAATTTAGTATTCATTCATTACAACATGTGTGAAGTATGCGGTAAAAAAATACTTAAGGAAATGAAACTAAATTTAGCCACTTTGCTTACCTTTCTCAGTTCAAGAGCGTCTTTTCTTTTGGCAAGAGATAGCTTTGGGGAAAAAGATTGGAGAGCTTCGCATGTCATGTTCGGAGACATTTTCAGCGTCGACTTTGTGCCAGAGTAGTGTTCAAAACCAAGATAGGCGAAGTTGTGCCTCTAACGGCCAAGTACTGGGGTATATATCCAGGTCCGTGGCGTCGGTTTCCGTGCGTCATGGGTACGCCCCCAAGCCGGCACAAAACGATTTGAACGGGACCCACATTCTACGAAAACAAGACAAAAGCATCAAATTTAGTCAGATAACCATCTGTCTTTTACTTTAATCCAAGCGTAGCTGCGGTGCGTGTCTGCGCTATGATCCATAGACCAAACAAAATCTGTGCCAGAAAGCTGAGGAAATTTGTGCGTAAAGAAGCTTTCAGTTTTGACGCGTCAAATGCTAATTCATCAAATATCCATTCATTAAGCCATACATTTTACATCATATTTTAAATATGATGTTTTAATACAAAGATAGGTTCATTTTTTTCTCACACAGTTGATGGAACTAAATTTTGTTTTGTTTCGAAAACACTACTGGTGCGTAATGACGCAGTGTTCGGAGATGCCTAGAAAGAAAATACAGGCTATAGAATTATTTATTTTGTAATTTAACTGTGAAATATAACAAGCTACGCATATAGAATCACATTTTATCCGTATTCTCACTTTTCACTGGCTATTATTAAGATTTTCTTTACAGCTGAATTTCCTGTTGCTGTTCAAATCTGTTCGTTTACTGGGATATAATGCGTGCAATTCTGACACAATATTCTTCATATATTCTCTGCATGGAGCTGTGTGTTTAAAAATAAAAACTTAAAACAAGAGGATGCAGCACATGCATTAGTCGCACAGGGGCCAGGCTTGCATGCAAGAAAAAAAGTGTCCACATGGATATAGAATCTTACTCCAGGCATATATACCCAAGCCACGCTACTTTCAAATAACATCTGTTCTTAGATTTTTACAACAATGGTTTTGCATGTGACGTTTTTATGCAGTCTCTACCCAGGGGAGGTCTCTACCTGTAGGGTGTATCCCACTACAGCTAACGCATCATGCAGTGAGGTGGGGGCTTGAAAAAACAAAGGGTGGGTGCTGTGGGTGCATTTTATTAAATCACAATAACCATAGCAAAATATAAAAGGACACCAGGTTGTAACTTACTCACAAGGCATTTTAAATCTTTTTGTCCGTTACCTGTCCGTAGTCTAAAAGTATTTAATAACCCAGCAATCTGTCCTGCCAAGTGTGAACCAACTTTAAGTGATAACTGTGATATTATTGTTATTGTTTAAAATATAAACTGGATAGGCATGACAACCCACCAAATACCACTGCACTCTGGGGAACCACACGCGCAGCACGCGCCACGGGGAACAGATGGCTGTCTGTTAAAGAGCTCCCAACTCTACCAACCCCCAACTTCCATTAATGACCCCCACACCCCACATACTCCTCCTGCACCTCTGTCGCATCCGGAGTAAGCAGTCTCCTGGTCCAGTCTATGCGCGCGCACGCATACACACAGAGCGACTGTTCCAAACATTTGTGCTCTTTTTCTATAAACCTCACACGCACGACACACGATCTCAACGCGGGTTTTGGCGTGGGTATCCCATCTGCAAGCTTCTAATAGGTCCATGTTGGTAGGGTCCAACTGAAAGAAGCTTTGCATCTATCCCGTTTTACTCTATGCTGCAGTTGTCTCCCATAGCTTGCCTCTGTTTTGTTTTCTTTTTTTTAAGCGTCCACGCTATCGTGACATGTTTGTTTATCATAACTACACGATAACAAAGCTCAATCTTTTCACAGAGATGAAAGATGTTTGAGCAGGAGTGCATGACTCTGTCGATATCTTTTCGAAGGAGTATTATTTTGTCTTACCGGAGACAGTGGTAGAAAAAATAAAATAAAATATGACTGTAAAATTCTCAATTCTACTACTAAATTCTCTAATATAATATATATCCTATCTTTCTACCTGGTTCAGTTTGAGTTAATATTTTTTTAACGCAATAGAGTATAGGTATAATATTGCAATGGGGTCGATTTGTGAAGCTATCTTAGTTCAGTATTTAACTTCAAATGTAAACAAATAAATACTAAAGGGGTAAAATATTGAGATCAGAAGCCTACAAAAGATCTTCAAACGAAGTCAAACCCTGTTCTGAAATTGAGAGGCACACTTGCTGCACGCGCCCCTCGCGCCCTGCTGGGATTGCAGGACGATGGTGGTGGGAGGGGTCGGCTCTTCTCTGTTTTGCTCTTACGGTTAGAGTCCTCTTTTGTGTTTTCAATCAAATTCGGCGTCGACAAACCATCTGTGCAGACCGATAACAGCGAGCCTTTGTCTGAAATGTACCAACACTTCATGGGAATTAAGGGTGGAGAGACTTTTTGCCTCATCTCGAGATTCGATGCTTTTCACGACTCAAACAACGGAGAGCACCAAATTCAGTATTTTTCTCTAACCATGTACAGTTCACCTATTTTAGTGGAGGCTATCACTTCAGTGGAAACGTAAAAATATCATTTCTCGGTGAATGTAAAATTGAAAAAAGTTTGAAAGAGTATGAATATTAATTACTTCAGAAGAGTGTCAATTAGGCTAAACTCCCCAAACGGAGCTCTTACTACAACGTCTATATGTCTGCTCGAGTGCAGAGCGTCAAACAGGGAGTTAAAAATCTAAAGAGTAGTGATATGAATGAATATGAATCTCTTTTTTACTACTTCATATAAGAATTTAAGCCGTTTTTTTCTGACACCTAAACTGTGAAGTTCTATGACAACTGACTGTTATCATAAACTGTTCTATGATAAAGTCATAACTATGGAGAAATAAATGAATTGTAACATTTTTCCATTTGTTCCAATTGGAATTGGAACAAATGGAAGTAAATTCTCGTAATGTGCAAAGGTTTTGGGTAGGTGTGGAAAAAATGTTGTAAACAGAGAATGCTTTCAGAAAGATAAATAATGATTGTTTATTTTTTATCAGTTTACAAAATGAGCGAACAAACAAACCAGCATCAATTCTCATAGGTACACTTGATCAAATTCAGGGACTTTATAGGATTACAGTCAGATGATCAACCAGTTATACCAAACAGATGCTAATGGTCAGAATCAGCTGTGTAAGAGACCTAAAACTGGGTGATGAACAGCCAAACTCTGCTACCAAGGTGAGGTTGTGAAGGACACTGCATCAGCAAGGTCTCTCCCAGACAAAGAGTTTAAAGCAGACTGGGGTTTCAAGATGTGCTGTTCAAGCTCTTTTGAAGAAGCACAAAGAAACGGGCAACATTGAGGATTGTAGACGCAGTGGTCAGCCAAGGAAACTTAGTGCAGCAGATGAAAGACACATCAAGCTTATCACCCTTTGAAATCGGAAGATGTCCAGCACTGTCATCAGCTCAGAACTGGCAGAAACCAGTGGGACCCAGGTACACCCATCTACTGTCCGGAGAAGTCTGGATGGAAGTGATGTTTATGGAGGAGTTGCAGTCAAAAAGCCATACCACTGACGTGGAAACAAGACCAAGTGACTTAAGCATGCACAAAAACATAGGAACTGGGGTGCTCTGGACAGACGAGTTAAAATTTGAAATATTTAGCTGTAGCAGAAGGCAGTTTGTTCATCGAAGTGCTGGAGAGCGGTACAATAGTGAGTGAGTGAAGCAACACCATGCTTCAGCAGTGAAGCATGGTGGAGGTTCCTTGAAAATTTGGGGCTGCATTTCTGCAAATGGAGTTGGAGATTTGGTCAATTAATGTGAGGAAGCCTACATCCAAGCCTAGGATTAATCGTGTTCTTAATCCTGAGAAATACAGGCAGATACTTATCCATCATGCAATACCATCAGGTATTTCCAAACACACAGCCAAAGTCATTGAGAACTATCTTCAACGTAAAGAAGAACAAGAAGTACTGGAAGGTATGGCCCCCACAGAGCCCTGATCTCAACATTATCAAGTGTGTCTGGGATTACATGAAGAGTAAAATGGAGGGACAGTATCCTGTCATAACCACCAAACTGAAGACACAAGAATACTCCATATAGGAATGGAACAATTGGAGGGTTTTTGTAAAGACTTCTGACACTAATAAAGCAGTACTTTTTCATTTCAGAGGCAGACAATGGGTAAATGGCACATGGTCATAACATCAGAAACATCTTTATTTGGCTACATTTGTGCACACAAACAAGGAATTTGCTTCCAGTTTACTTTGCTTCCTGCATGCAAAGAAAAGAAAAAGCTTTTTTTTTAAAAAGTAAGAAATAACATGTCACAGAAGTTATATGACCTGAACAATATAACAGTGGGTTATTTAACTGTGTTCGTCACAGTGACAGCCTGTGAGAAGAAATTGTCTCTGTGGTGGCTGGTGTTCCTAAACAGAGCTCTGGAGCGCCTGTTTGAAGGCAGCAGTTTGAGCAGTGTATGTCCAGGATGTGAGGGGTCAGCAGAGACTTTTTCTACCCATTTCCTTTATTAAAGCTGAAAATCTGAACTCCAATCACATCTTAATGTTTTCATGTAAAATGTACTGTGGTAGTGCAAAGAGGGATCATTGCAAAAACACTATCATTGTATCAGTGTCCAAATACATATGGATCTAACTCTATGACTGACATGATGGAGCTGTTCACAGCAATGTTCACAATAATGTCCATTTTGTGCATTTTTTTGAAAGCAAAGAGTATTTATGTGAATTGCAGTCATATACTGATGACTGGCTGGTGCTGGTAAGTGCTGCCTAACATCTACACAAATTAGAAATGCTAGATATTTAATGGCAGAGCAGAATTCATTCTCTATGTTTATGTACAAGTTTAATCAGAACGGGATGTCAGAACTGGCCACATGTTTTTCTTTTGGTTATGCAAAATGGCAAAACATTTACTTCCTAATGTTAAGCAAAAGTCTTTGCTTTTGCTCACCAAATGAGTAATTCCATGGAAATTCAATGAGCCTCCCATATAACCCCCTCCAAATCAGCAAGTTGTAATTTTTGGACTTTATCAAGTGTATTTGACCATTTTTGTAAACATCAATGTGTTTATTGACAGTATGCCAAATTTTATCATCATACTATAAATATATCACATGTTCCAGCCCCCCAAAGCTCATAGAGATAGATTAAAACTCCTTTTTGAATTCTTTTGAAATTTTGAGCCTTCATAATTGTTTAAACATGAAACATAGCCAGATTGAGTTCTCAGTTAAAAACTGGAAACAAATCACTTTTATCCAAGTGTCTGCCTTGAAAAGCGCTATATAAATCCAATCCATTATTAAAGCCAGAGTCTCTTTTGGTTTCTTTCTATAACCAAGTTTAAGTATCAGTGTACCGAAACTGCACCGATATAATATCAGTGACTAATTGTGACAGAAACAAGGACAATACATAGATGTTTTATCTGTTTTATGATAAGTCACTGTAGAAAAGCACATTTTGGTTAAATCTTCAAGGGCTGTATCATCATAAGGGATAGGTGGTTGATCAAAAAAAGTTATAGTATAAAAGGTCACCTTTTTGCTCTTTATGCCAGTCTCATTTTCTAGCCATGAAAATGAGACTGGCATGTCTTTTGGACTTTGGGAAAGACCTGGAGTAAGATAAGATAAATCTTTATTAGTCCCACACGTGGGAATTTTTTTTGGTTACAGCAGAAAGTGGACAGTACAATTTAAGAGCAGCAAAAAATTTACAAAAAAAAAAATAGAATAAGATAAAATAGAATAAAATACTATGTCGTATCAAGGAAATTGCACTTAGTAATATAGCACATAATGCAGACTGGGCGAAGGCTATCATGGTGTATTGGATGTGTGTGTCTGTCTGTCCGCACGTGTGTGGTCATCTGCAGAGACCATGTTGTGGAGTCTGACAGCAGTTGGAAAGAAAAACCTGTGAAATCTCTCCGTCCCACATCGTGGGTGCCGCAGCCTGCCACTGAAGGAGCTGCTCAGTGCTGTTGGAGTCTCCCGCATTGGGTGGGAGATGTCCAACAAGGATGACAGCTCATCCACCATTCTCCTGTCGCTCACCACCTCCACTGAGTCCAGAGGGCATCCTAGAACAGAGCTGGCCCTCCAGATCTGCCTGTTCAGTCTCTTCCTGTTCCCAGCAGAGATGCTGCTGCCCCAGCACACCACACCGTAAAAGATGGCTGAGACCACCACAGAGTCATAGGTCTTCAGGAGTGGGTCTTTCACCTCAAAAGACACAGGTACAGCCTGCTCTGCCCGTTTCTGTAGAGAGCATCTGAATTGTGAATCCAGTCCAGTTTATTGTTCAGATGAACACCAAGGTACCTGCAGCTATCTACAACCTGAATGTACAGCTGTTTAGTGGTTGCAGTGGAGGATGTTTGTGCCTGTGGGAATCTACCACCAGCTCCGTGGTTTTTCTATTGTTGATCTGGAAGCAGTTCTGCTGGCACCAGTCCACAAAACCTATGGTCAGTTCTCTGTACTCCCTGTCATCCCCATCAATGATGAGGTCAACTATAGCAGAGTCATTAGAGAACTTATGCAGGAAGCACTGGGTGGAGCTGTGAGAGAAAAAGAGAGGGGAAGACATGCGGCAAAGGGCCAGGGTTCGCACTCAAACCTAGGCCCTCTGCTTTCAGCCATGAGGCATGTGGTTGCCTGCTCATCTGACTGAGCTAAAACCACGCCCAGAAAGAATCCAGAGTACCGAGTACCCAGAGAGAATACTCGCAATCACAAGGAGAACATGCAAACTCCACACAGGAGGGTTCCCGCTGGCTGGTGGAGTCAAACTCAGGACCTTCTTGAAGTGAAGCATCAATGCTAACCGCTGCCCCACCATGCTGCCCCACCATACTGCCCCATGATTCACTTTGTGTCAAAATAATTTATCATCAAATCAGATTTTAACACTCATGGATGTAGCTCAAGGCTATGAAATGGAGAAACAGCATAATAGTTCAGGTGAAACAACTGAGAGGTTTTCTCTGATATATTATCAGAAAATAGAGAAAACACCCGAGTCTTTCCAAGTCTGAGACCAAAATACAAAAGGTAAACATTTTTCAAAGTCACCATCTATGGGGAAAAATAGATGAAATACATGAAATAATAAGTTCATATTCCAATTGTTAAAATCAGTATTAGGGGTTCTAGAAAAGGCGCCAAATAACTAATTTGTTTCTATCACATGGCAGTTGGAGGCTGTTTAAACCTTTGATAGGTCTAGTGATCTCTAACATATAGAAGTGTGTGGATTCGTGGCAAAAGAAAATGTGCAAAGGATCCATTGATATGAGAGATGTCCCCAGGAAATATTTTCTATAACCGGAGTACTGACAGTAATGTGACTCCATAGGAGGACCCCCAAATATGTTCTAACTAAAAGAATTATGCATGAAATAGTGGTCAGAAATTTGATTAAGCATTATTATAAGAGTCAAAAATACCATATGGAAAGCTGACATGTAAGTGATGCAAACTTAAAAATGCAGATAGAAGTTTCTAGTTTTTAAGAAAACATTTTACAATGTTTTATTTAAATTTCCAACTGTATACATTCGGCAGTATATATCCTTCTCCTAATTAAAAAAGAAAATGCTACAACACCAGCAGCTATATGCAACAAACAATTTAACTTAAACACCTGAAAAACATCAAATGCAAAAATAAATTCTTCAAATAAATTTCTGCATATTTCATCTCTATAAAGTACAACCATCTTTGCTCTTCACCAGCTTCTTTTTCATTTTTTTTTTAAAAAGACACATTGATGCTTTAGGTTATGCGCTGTCACCATATTGGTTGAAAACAAATTTTTAGTTAACTTAATAATTCCTCTTAGATTCCGAATTTTCCTCATTTTGAGCTCATGCAGGTCTAACAAAATTTCTACACAATATGATTTCTGCAAGATTTTGTAAAACCTTTTATATTATCATTTTTATCTGAATAAAACATAATTATAAACGGCTTGCTCTTTTCACAAACTGAATGTAGATAAAGCACGGGGATTACATCTACCATCTATATGTCACACCAAGTGCGTTTTCTGCAAAAGGTGTTTCATGGTTTTTCTGTAATAAGGTTATACATTATTTAAAAGCAATACAAGACATACACTGCACACACACACACACACACACATATATATATATGTGTGTGTGTGAGAAAACGCTTTCTCACGCTGAGAAAACGAACTTCAAAACGTTTAACTATGCAGAGCACAACATGAATGACCCTGAAAGTAACATTGACCCAGATACCCACTTCTACAATAACACCAATAATACTTGTGAGTACTATACAGATGACCAATTCAATGTGAATATTAAAATG
>NW_005187450.1:3013242-3043625 GCF_000239375.1 Pundamilia nyererei
TGCTTTGTTTTATTATTTTCTTCAAGCCCTGTGTACAGGAGCTGCATACAAAAAGATATTTTGTGAAAAGGGTTGGCGTAATAAGCAAATGCTTCAGCCAATACCTTTTGATTAGCCTTGTCTCATGCTTTCTTTCTTTATGGTAGATTTTTGTTCTGTTTTCACTGTTTGTTTGTTTTTTTTCACTGTTTTCACTGAGATTTGAATTTGAATGCTAATCAATAAAATCAAAAATCAAATCATATATATATTTATTTATTTATTTATTTATTTATTTATTTATTTATTTATTTATTTATTTTTAGTAGTCTAGTCTGTTGTTACTCCCACAGTAATCTCAGTGTGTTTCCTGTGACACAACCAGTACTTCTTCCCACAGATTTGGCGGCAACTAGAGCGGCGCCTTACATCAGCAACAATAGAGCAGCTGCTCAGCAGCATCAATGGGCTCTGGATGACCTGTGGCTTTGTGCGTTTGCGCGCCTTTTTTCTTCCTTCATTTCACCCAGAATCGTCTCATTAAGGCATCCGGGGTCAGTGATAAATTTGAGGTCCTTCAATCACCGCAACAAAAACGATCAAACACCATAAACATCTTTGTCGAGCATACTTTTATTGAAAATATTTTGTCATTGACAAAACAGAAATGTCATAAAACGTGTCTTGTCGTACATAAATAATATATAATCCTAGTTAACACATAGTGTTTACTGACTATTCTGTTGCACAGACCAAAATACATTTAAGTCAACCGTGCAAACCTCAAACAAAATAACCCGTGGGGTTTACAAAAGTGTTGTCTACAACCCGTAACTCTGAAACCCCAAAGAGGATTGCATTTTTTTAAGTTCAAAACCTTCAGTTTCTTTGATATCTGTGCTCGAGTCTTCTAGCATTAAACGCAAAATGACTTAAACTTATATACAGCTCCAACAATTCTTCTTCACCGTACTCACTAAAACTACCACTGATTTAGTACAAATAGTAAACAGCACAAAATAAACAGGCGTGAGATAACTGTCCATCTAATCTACCAAGGTCTCCACGTAGCAGCGCTGACAGCCTGCTGGTCTGCCTGCGCTCTGCTTGGAGCCACTGCGCTGCTGCTGCGGTGCTGAGTCTCCAGCCTGGAGGTGAAGCTGGATTTGAGGCTCATAATTTTCTCTTGGATCTGAGGTAAAGTCCTGGAGCTCTGGGCACAGCAGTTCAGGCAGGTTGGAGTGACGGTGGCAGACATGGACTGCTGGACGAAGTCGTGCACCCGTTGGCACGCGTCCTGATCCAGACTTTTGGGAAGCAGCGCGGAAACACGCTGGAGGCAAGCTTTGTAACCTTCTCTGTAACTGTCTGCGGAGTCTGGAGAGAGGACAGGAGATATTTGATCAGTGGCTGGGATTTTCACAAGAAGGGTGTTAAAAACTTGGAGGGCAACAGTGTGCTATGCATGTCGTAGAGATAATGCTCACCTTTGACTGGGGTGGAAGGAAGATCTCTGAGGAAGCGGACTGTCATTTCCAGAATGTCCGCTTTTTCCAGCTTGGAGTAGCGTGCGTTATCTTTGCCAACAAGGGGCAAAATCAGGCTCTTCAAATGATTGAGACTGTCATTGATGCGAGCTCGTCTTCTCTTCTCCAGCAGGGGTTTAAGAGTCTACAAAAAATTATTTCAACACTGTTACTAGGCTGTACCGATAGGGTTAACGCAGAACACATTTCCAGAAACAAAACAAACAGCTGCGTAGTGGTTCGTCTTCTCCTTACCTTTCTAAGTTCGTTGGCTTGTTTTCTCTGGGCCACGGTGGACCTTGCAGGGAGAGGCTGGCTGGCCTCAGTAGTGAAGCTGGGACTCATTCTGTTTGCGTTTTCTTGTTGTGCTTTTTGACGGGAGATGCTTGCTTCCTGAGCGGCTGAGCTGAAGTGTGCCGCTGAGCTGGCGAGCTTCCTATTTATGTGGAGCCGGAGCGTCAGAGGGGAGGGAACACAAGCCATTGCAGCGGGGGCATGACACAGGGGGCGAGGCCCTTGGGAGACGAGTAGAGATCCTGTCTGGACCATCTGGCCCCCCGCGTCTGTATGTTGGTATGCGGAGTTTCGTGATGCTGCTGCGTTTTACTGCATTTAATATTTAAGGCTTCAACGTCTATCCAAGATCAAATTACAAGTGCAGGGTATGAAAACTTGTTTTTTTCTTAGGCAGACAACCGCCATTGTAATTATCTACGGTGTATCATTGTTCTTTTCGTGACGTTGTTAGTTAATAACTTTAATTATTAAAAGTTGCCTATGTATCATTTTGTTTATGTTTGTATTAAGCACTTCCTACAAGTAAAGTCAGCATGTTTTTATAAGACCCATCAAAGTTAAACAGCTATAAATGAACAATTACAAGTTAGATAAAAAAAAACACACACACACAAAAACATCCTGCATAATGAAAATTAATACCGTGCGTTTATTTATGGTTTCGTTCCCGCCACAACAAAACAAAAAGGAGCTAGATGAATGAATTTGAGGGGAGGAGACTAATCTATTCCAAAATTAATAAAGCAGATACCCAAGCCAAGCCATGTATGGATTAACATCTGCTTCTGGACCCTCAGCAGACTGCTTCCAATATCGACAACACGGTGTTTACCTGTAGCAGTGGGGGAGGTGACGGACAGCTCGCAATGCAAGCAAAATGAGGCGTGTATGTGATATAAGATCGCATATCATAACCGTGCAATACATGTGCAATACAATACACATGTTTAAAGGAAGAATTGAAAAAAAAAATTGATAACTCCCACGAATCGTCGCACTTAAATATGAATTTTGAATTATGAATTATGGAAATGTTAAGTATTCCCTACAAATTATGTAAATACAAGAATAATGCAATCTGTAAACGATAACTGTGACACATATAACATCAACCTCCAGAACTTTAAACAGCTTTTATTTAAATGCTGTTTTAAAGAGTGTCAGTTTCTCAGGCCTATGAGCTGCCAGTAGGATTCACGCGTTCGGCACGAGCCACGATCGGAGCAACAGATGGGACCCCCCACCCCCACCTCACCCCCGCCTTTCTCGTCTCCCGTCTCTATGCACCCTCCCCCGTCTGCCGCTGCTGCACCACTCTCGCATCAGCATCCCAGCCCCTGCTCCCGATCATGTGTCCTCTCGCCATAAATGTGCTTCACTCTTGTTTTGTCTCTTTTTTTTTCTCCTTTTTTTTTGCGAGGGAGGGGGCTGTGGTGGTGGGGTGGGGGAGGGGGACATGACCGCAATGGTGCAATTGTTGTATTTTTGTAACAGTCAAGTTAAAACGGCATGATGAGTAGAAAAGGGAGAAAACATCTAGAATACTCAGAACTAGGAGTTCATAATAAAAATAGACAAAACTGCAAAAATGCATATAAACGCTCTCTGTTTTAAATGATGTCAAATAAATTTAGTTATAGATCTTTTGATGTTTAATGTCATTGGAAGCACCTTGGAGTTTTATGGATACATTTTGCGCAGGGAATTTCCAAGGAAACAAGAAGGAGCGAGACATGTGCATCACACTGAAGTAAATTTTTACGCACGCGAAACCAGATATACCGCACAACAAACTCATAATTTAGACAAAGATACGCTGTCCCATCGACTGCAATCTGCTCTTCTCTATAGCTTCAAGGATTTAACCTTCCTCTTTTGTCAAGCATTACACATGCACGGTTTTGCACGCGCCCTGCCCCATGGGGCCTCAAATAACCGCCACCAAGTCCAGTATGGGAACTGGCACTTCGCGATAAGACGAAAAAAAAGTCCAGGAAAGGCTTCGGTTGGGACCCTTTTTTGTTTTGGTTTCAGCGTGGGTATCCATCTGTGCACGATCAGGGCACAGTGATCCTTTGTTGAAGGGTGTACAGAAAAGTGGAGTCACTCAAAGTTTTACAGCAACTGTGTGGGAGATGCACATAATTTGTTTTGTTTGTTTGTTTCCAGTAAAACTAGGTATTTAAATCCCCATTTCATTTCTTCAACTCAACCAAATGAAATAAACTGTCAAATTGTTTATTACCGCAGAAATAAATCAATAAGAATACCAATTATAACATCTTCAGTATAATTTTGGACAAGGTACAATCTGGATGAAGAGATGAAACGGCAAAGAGCTATCCTGTGCATTCAAAGAAAACATCTTTAAAATCCTAATCGCTGAGTTTGCGTATGAGATTTAATAGAATTTGGTTGTATAAACGGCATGAGACTGACACGAGCCAAAGCGTTCAGACAGATGGAGCTGAAGCGCACTGAGGCGTAAAACCAAATGCGTCGAAGGACTCTGCTCTGCCAAAGGTGATCGTCTCCACTTCATGGAGCCACATGAAAATTGCCAGACTTGGAGATTTTCCAGACTTCAAATCGCGACTGCACCATAAACGATGTTTGGCGACCCAAGCCAAATTCTACGCTACCATTATCCACATGACACGAAAGCATCTGCTAGACTCAGGACTGACCTTTGTGTACGGAGCAAAAAACAAAAAACAAACAAAAAATATTTTATTCTATGTAGCTTAAAGTAGACTGAAAATTTATATACCAAATACATAACGGCAAGCTCAAAAATACATATTTTCGTGAAATGCTACAAAAAAAAAAGACATCCAATAATCGTTTTTTTCTGCCAGTTTCCATTCTTTCATTGACAAACTGAACTCTTTATTGTCATTGCACGATCATACTTTGTGCAATTGTACAACGAAATTAGAGTATTGTCCCACGTCGGTACTAAAAGAAAGGCGAGAAGTAATCGCAATAAACAATATATATGAATATAATATAAATACGCAAAATGTGCAGAAACATTAAAGACGACAATTAGGCTATATATAAAATATCATCTTTTTGTTTGTTTTTATTTTAAAATATGCCCTTTCCATGGTCACTAATGTTTGGCTCCACATTAATTCTGTTAGAAAAATCTCCCACAAATCTGTATTGTACATTTAGCTAAGAAAATAAAACATATGATTTTTTAAATTATACTAAATGTGTTTAAGATGAGACATAGAAATCTTTGTAAATGTTTCATACAAATTTGATTATAACAGTCAAAAATCTGATTGTAATCAATTATTAAGCTATTTATACACATAGTACAGATATATAAGCAGAAACTGCTTAGAAATTACAAACATCCATCCATTTTCCTAAACATTTATCCAGTCCAGGGGGCTCCAGCCTTTCCCAGTTGTCACAGTGCAAGGTTTTACAAAAAGCAAGCCACAGCAAAGTGATGGCAAGACCAAGAGGTCACAAGGCGTAGCAGAAGCAATGAGTCTTTGTTTGATCTACAAAGTACCACAAAAAACAAAAAGACTAGAGTACCCTTCTGTTTTGGCTCAAACAAGAACTGACTTTTGTTGTTGTGATACTGTGATGATCTGTGCCAGACTTATGAGAGACATAAGACAAACATTTCAGTTGATGTTTTTTTTTCTTAAAAGCATATCAGCACTGGTGTATTTATCATTATTTCTTCTTTTTTTTTCCCTGAAAGCTTAAACAAAAATGCCATTCCAGATGAAGGCTGGTGAAATAAATATTTGATTCAATTGAAATGTCAAATATTTAATAATTCTAATTCCTTGACTGTGTCCTTTGTTTGACATGATATGACAACCTGGTACATTCAATAGCTTGCATTTTCCAACAGATAAGACACAAACAAACTGTGGACTGACTTTGGCTTTGTAAAAAATTATTATGGGCTTTACTGTTTGCCATTTGGTAAACTAAGTTATCTGCATTGCACACTTACTGTAAACTTTTAGTATGGTGTTAACACCATGACGATGTTTAAACCATCTAATTTTCTTTTACCATCCCCCTATAGTCTTTGTAGTTTTTAGTAGAATTCACATTATATGACTGAAGTATGGGTCACCTACACTACACAGCAGCTGCGCAGCCATGGGAAAAATCACATTCCAACTCAATGATCTCTTTAAAATGAGCTATTTTTTTCAGAAATGTAGCCACATTGTATGGCTAGGTGTTTGATTTTATATATCTGTGGCATTTTTGGTACCGTCCAATACAGGAAACTGAGCTTAAATGTTTGAAAATAGAAAGCTTACACCTTAGACTTAACTTGCCAGCCAGACTCCAACCACGAATTGAATTCTGTGTGAGTCCTTCTCAATACAAGACACATCAAAGTAGAACGGTTTTGGGGGGGATGCGAGACAATAGCATAGACAATGATGGTAACTCAGTTTCAAAAATTGGGAAGCTGTGTAAAAAGTAAATAAGAACAGAATGCAATGATCTGAAGATCTCATAAGCCTACATTTTAAAACTCAAATCTTTACATGTGTAACATGTATCAATTTAAGAAAAATATTTAATCGTTTTAAAATTGATTGAAGCAACACATCTCAAAACCGTTGTCACAGTTTGCCACTGTGTAGTATCCACTCTTCTTTGAGCAACAGTCTGTAAACATCTGGGAACTAAGGGGGGAAAAGCTGCTGAACATCTGGGAAAGCAGTGTTGTCCCAGTCTTGTCTGATATTGTGTTTTAGGTTCTCAGGAGTCCTGTGTCTACTTTGTCATGCTTATCATTTCATGATGCTCCAAATGTTTTCCATTAGTGAAAAGTCTGGACTGCAGGCAGGATAGTTCAGCACCTGGACTCTTCAAGTACAAAGCCATTCTGTTGTAATAGATGCTGCATGTGGTAAGGCATTGTCTTGCTGAAATATGTGAAGCCTTCCTTAAAGAAGGCTTCTTCTGGATTGGAGAATATGTTGCTCTAGAGCTTGCATGTACATCTTTCACAACTGATGGTGCCTTTCCAGATGCACAGTGCACTCTTATACCATCATCAGCATTATGCAGGCTTTTGAAATGAGTGCTGATAACAAGCTGGATAGATTTCAAATTCAGATTTGTCTGACCACAGAAGAGTTTTCTACTTTGCCGGAGTTAATTTTAAATGAGGTTCAACTCAGAGAAGATGGCAGCATTTCTGGATTATGTTCTTTGCATAACTTCTTTTTGCATCATTAAGCTTTAATATGCACATTTGTGGATAGCACAGTGAATTGTCAATTAACTAGAACCGGTTTTATTCAAGTGCCATATACACAGATATGATGAATAATGCTTTCAGCTTTAAGAGATGAGCACTTTCCTTTGGTTTGTGTTTCTGGTTTACATGTTTTGACATTTTTAAAATCCTGGTTGCATAACTACTGTCTGATGTAATCAGAGATCCTTCAGATTGTGTGTTTGTGCTAATGTTGTTTGGGTTTCTTGTTAAAAGAAAGTTTTTCAACCCAATTTCAATAGAGTTGAATTCAACTGAAAAGGCTCATATTTTCCATTCAACATATTGTTATGAAAAAACTTCAGAGCCCTTGCTTACACACTGCTTCTTATCACCACCAACTTGTAGTAAGTAAGTAAGTAAGTAAAATTTATTTATATAGCACATTTCACAGATAAAAATCACAAAGTTCTTCACAGTAAAATCAGAAATAGAAATAAAATAATATAAAGCAGTGAAAAAATAAATTAAAAGCTCTTTTGTATAAAAATGTCTTCAGCTGCTTTTTAAAGGAGTCAGTGGAGTCCAGACAGCGTAAATACAACGGCAGAGAGTTCCACAACCTTGGTGCCAGTGCCTGAAAAGCCCAATCCCCACGTGTTTTAAACCTAGTACGTGGGACCACCAGTAACCTCTGACCTGATGATCTAAGTGCTCGAGATGAAGCATGAGGTTTCAACAGGTCAGAGATATATTGGGGAGCTTCACCGTGCCGAGCTCTAAAAGTTACAACTAAAATTTTAAAATGAACCCTAAAATTTACTGGCAACCAATGAAGAGAAGCCAAAACTGGAGTAATGTGTGAGCTCTTGTTTGTGCCAGTTAAAAGTTTTGCCACAGCATTCTGTACGGTCTGAAGGCGATCCAGAGCTGATTTATTGAGACCAGTAAAAAGACTATTACAATATGCCAAACGAGAAGAGATAAAAGCATGAGTAATCATCTCAAGTTCTGCCTTTGACACCAGTAGTCTGAGTTTAGAAATGTTTCTTAGATGATAAAAACAGTTCCGAACAAGTTGTTTAAAGTGTTTCTCAAGAGACATTGAACTGTCAAATATAACACCTAAGTTTCTGAGACTCGGCTGAAATGAAGGGTCTAAAAAACTGATATGCTGCTTAATTTCTGAGGTGCAATAATCAAGGTTTCTGTTTTATCTGCATTTAACTGGAGGAAACTGTCATTTAACCATTGTTTGATTTCTGACAGACAATTATGTAAACACGACAATTTGTAAAACTCAGAAGTTTTGAAAGAACAGTATAACTGAATGTCATCAGCATAGAGATGATAAGAAATATTATTGTGATGTCTGATAATTTGGCCTAGAGGGAGTATATACAGCAAAAAAGAGAATCGGACCTAAAACAGATCTTTGAGGTACCCCAGAAGGCAGAACTAATGTTTCAGACAACACATGATTCATACAAACAGTAAAAGATCTCTCAGATAGATACGACATAAATCATTTTAAAACAACACCAGTAATCCCAAACAAGTCCTTCAGCCTATTTATCATGATGCTGTGATCAACAGTATCAAAAGCAGAGGTGAGATCCAACATAACCAGAACAGTGTACTCTCCAAAGTCTGCTGCCATCAGAATGTCACTAGACTCTTTAAGTAAAGCAGGTTCAGTGGAGAGCGGAAAATGTCCAGAACATTGTTCTTTTCCAAAAAGTTGTTAAGTTGTTCTGCAACTGTTTTTTCCAATATCTTTGACACCAATGGTAATTTTGATATTGGCCTGTAACTGCTTGGAAGAGATGGGTCCAAATTTGTTTTCTTTAATATTGGTTCAACAATAGCTTGTTTAAAATAGCTGGGAACTGAGCCAGTATAAAGAGAAGTATTAATAATTTCAAGAATACAGTGGCCAATAGAGTCAAACACACTAATGAAAAATGATGGAGAAAGTACATCAAGGTGGCTTGAAGTCAGTTTCATATGACCAAGAAAGCACTGATGTCCTGTAAGGTAACGGGAGTAAAAGAGGACCAGGTATCAGAGGTAAGCAAAGTGTCAGTGTGATACTGGGAGGATGATGGAGAAATATTTGACCTGACGGCAGTGACCTTATTAACAAAATAATTTAAAAAGTCATTACAGATTTAGTATGGACTGGTACATGAGGAATATCAGGAGAGAAAATGTTCTTAATTGTATCAAACCGCCCCTCCTTGAGCCTGGAGGTTTCTTCTTGTTAAAAAGGTGTTTTTCCTTCCCAGTGTCACCAAGTGCTTTTTCATAGGGGTTCATCTGATAGTTGAGTTTTCTCTGTATTTCTTTTTCTCTGTATCATTGTAGGGTCTTTACCACACAATATAAAGCACCTTGAAGCAACCATTGTTTTAATTTGGTGCTATATAAATGAAATTGAATTGAATTGAATTGAATTGAATTGAATTGAATTGAATTGAATTGAATTGAATTGAATTGAATTGAATTGAATTGAATTGAATTGAATTGGAGTTCATAAGTCCTCTCGTCTAATACGTGGAACACTGAATAAAAGCTTTATTTTAAAGTCTCACTTTACTGCAAATTTTTGAAATCCTATCAAATCGAAGATAAAAAAAATATGATATTCAAGAAACAATTTGAGTTTTACCGATAGAATCTTAATATTGTATCACTTGGGCTTCCTTGGCCATAAAATGTGGACACAGTAATGCCTGTCATTTTGAAAAGAAAGGGCTCTGTTTGCCCAACCCCCACAAATGTGGCATCAATACAAAGCCCAAGATGTCCTAGTGACTCTACAGTAGGACTAAGATATATTGCATAAATTCTATTTGATGTAGAAGTTTCAGACTCATGTCCTTCATAGAGGAGAAGAATGAATTCTGGGGTCTTGGGAGAATATACAGTATGTAATCTTTGAGAAGCTGACAAAGTAAAGTCAAGACTTTACAAAAATGAGAAATCCAACAGTCTCCCCTTGATGGCTGGTTGAGTGTAAAATCCCCTAGACATAGTGTGCCTGGGTCTCTCTCTCAAGTGGTGTAGATGAAAAGACTGCAAAATAATTACATTTAGAAAATATCCGACATCCTAATGTGTCTGTATAGTACACGCTGCATCGATTTCTAAGAAATGGCATCCTGGGTATAAATCAAAAGAGGCATCTCCCAAAACCAAAACCAATTCCTGGAAGGAATCTTGTGTCTTTTTTTTTTTAGTTCAACAACAACCATGTTGCTGTCTTGCTGTCTACAGCAAGACAGCAACATGGTCACTGATCTCCAAAGAACAGAGCAGACCAGGACGTGAGATTCAACAACTTTGAGATGTTGCAAGGGTATCCTTTTGTTTTGGTACTTTTTCTGATACTGCTAAAGTCCATATTGCTGAAATGTGTAAAATAAAAACATTTGACAGGTTAAAGTTATGGTTTGGTGTCTGATTCTGCCTGTGCATTCATCAATCCAGACCTGACAATCCATAACACATTGCTCTTTGTGTGTGGAAAAAGCATTTTCTTTAATTTATTTATTTTTTTATTATTTTTGCATATATCACATGTTTCAGATCATCAAATACATAAACCATCCAAACTTCCTTGCCCCTATTTCATCTTCAAAGCAGACACAAGCAGAAAAGGAAATTATACTAAGATCATTATTAGATTATATTAGAGTATACTAAAGTCTCATTTCACTTTGTTAATCGGTCTGTGTGTCCCTCCACAAATAGTAAACAGCTTTGTTTGTGTAATAAAAGAAATGACGCTTTTTTTAGCATCAGATGTGGGGACAGTGCGCGTAATGTGCGTATGCTAATGTTTTTACATAGCACCAGCGTTATTTTTATACATGTCGTCAAAGCACTGATGTCACATTTTATCATCTGGGGACGCAAACAAACACGTATTACAATGTGCCAAAAAGCTCCCCACGCTTAAACCAACGCCGTTTTCATAAGGCATCTGCGGATTGGGGAAAATCCAAACTTTTTTTTTTTTTTTTTGCACGACGACCATTTGACGTCACTGAATCTGTCCCCTGAGCGTCCCCCCAGGTCACGTGCTATAGGAGACAAAAGGTGGATATTCTTATATTTTTATTTGAACTTAAACTAACCTGTCTAATTAAAACACCACTATCAAATAATAAGAAATCAGCCCCATCAAACTGTTATATTGGCTCTTTATTTATTTCAGATGTTAACTGTGAATATCAAAATCTACAATTAATCATGACAATAAATCATTTGAGCTATTTTCTAGTCAAATATTATGCTATGAGCGTTATTTTATTGCTATTGCCACTGTTATCAGTGCACAGAATGTATTATTTTTTTACACAATGGAATCATGGTTAAAACTGTGTTTGCACATAAGAATAAGTCCATAATGTCATGTTGCTTCACTCTTGACAAAAGACAAAAGGATGAAATATAAATAAACCAACTGAATGAAAGAGCAGCTATGATTGCATTGAGCCAGTAGTTAATGTCGATTTATTAACTGTAACGACTTATTTATTAATTTATTTTATTATTATTATGTAGCTGTGCCCTCTTTAAAATGAAATCTATTGCAGTGCCAAACAGCAAGCCTAGCGTCTTTCGTTTCAGAGGCGGGGAGATATTTTCGTGTAATTGCGCATTGCCCAAACCAAATGGATGGCTCAGACAGGATTTGAATATCCAAAGAAGCCTAACAAAGCCAAAAGCCAAGCTCCAAGCACACATCTGGTGACGCACATTTGTTTTGCTCTTCAAAGTTGACATAGGTAAACTTACAGCGTCTCATTGGCTTCTCCGCCAATAGCTGACGTTTCCAGCTCTGACACACTTTTCTTTCTCTCACTGCAATGCACCAGCACACAAAAACTCGATTGTGCGTCAGTGACATGTCATATGTATGTCCTATAGTATATAGAAGACCTAGCTGTAACTTAAAGACTGTGTCTTTCTTAATTCTTTAGTAAATAGTGAAGTATAGTGTGGATAAGAAAAGCCAGCAGCTTCGAGGCAGGCATTGGACAGGCAGGACATGCAGCGTGGTGGCGGGGTTTTTGAATATTGGATTGCTGATTGAGGGGAATCCATTGTGCAGCCGTATCAGGGGCACGAGAACAGCACGAGCCAAGAGAACAAAGGCACCAGATGGCTTCCTGCTTCGATACATTATTTTTGAAGTTACACAGACACAGGGGCCATTAAGAGCTGCCCAAAGGGAAATCTAGAAGTGGGCAGTTAATCACGAGAAAAAACGTAGAAAAAAACATTTTTACTACAGCAGTTCCCAAAATAGAGAAGTGGTCTTTACGAGGGGTTTCTTTATGTTCTTTAAAGTCTTTATTTGATTTGCCATTTATAATTTCCGCAGAAAATAATAAACCAGAAAAAATAGCTTAAAAAATAACAACAAAAGGCGAAAACGCTCGAAACGATTCTTCTGCGTTTCTTTATTTTCAGAATGAAAAAGCAAATTAGTACACAATTGAAATGCTGCCCTTATAGTCAAACTGATGAGACTTTAGCTCGTAGTCCAGCGCAGAACATTAAAACCAAACTGGGTTCAACTTCAGAGAGCTTTAAAACATTTAATCCTCTTGCTGTTTTCTATTTTTATTTCATTTCATTATATTTAATATTATTTTTCTGTACTATTATAAGTTCCTGCACAGTCCTTCAACCAGTGAGTGGGCGTGGTCTGCAGGGGTGCCCGCCCACAGACAGAAGCGTCTCTGTCACTGAGCCTCCAAATCTCGTGTTCTAAAAGGGCGCTCAATACAACCTTAGCCATCAGACTGACTACACGGGACTTGATCCACGAGCACAGGATCGGCGTGTCACACGTGGTATGTTTTTCACTTTTAATTTAAACGGCATCATACCCTTTCTGATTACAAAATATATAGATAAAAGTTAGATACAGTGTAGTAGTGTTGCTTTTTGTAGGAGAGTTTAGCTATTTATAATAACATTTGTCTGCTGTTCTTTTATTTTAATGGATGTATATTTTTGAGATATTTGGTGTCACAATTTGAAGTAGACTATGTTGTTTGCGCTGTAGTGATATGACACCTATAACTAAAACTGCTATAACACGTGACCATGGGGTTTTACAGTATTGTACATTATCTTTAACAATGCTTACAAAGGGAACACTGGGAGTCCATCTTTTGAGTTAGTCCAATTATGTTTATCTGCAGCAGAATAATATAGCTGAGCTTAACTTTGAAAATAAGCTTGTCTTTTTATTCGACTCACTAGAGCATCAGAGTGCTGCCAAGGCCTTTTTGAATTTTTTTGCTGCAGATGTTGCATTGTTAAAACGCCTGTCTTGTCAAATTAGTTGTCCTGTTTCTGTCCGGCACTAATGACCCTGAGTGTGAGAAACTCTGACCGCAGATATTCTCACTGCAGCTCACGGATGACTGGGTCGCTGTGGAGCAGACATCACGGCTGCAGGGTAAGTTCAAGGGGGCGCAAGACGTCTACGTTTTGTCTCAAAGGCTGTGAGAACAACAGTAAAGGAAGTTTAAAGAAAGAAACTTTAGCAATATGATGGTAGGACTTGTCAATAATGCCGTATGCTTAATATTTCTAAAAGTGCATTGTTCCAGGTGTCATAATAATGCAAATTATTCAATAACTATTACTATAATAAAAAATGCAGATTATCTTTTAGGGTGTTACAAGCCTGGAGTTTATTAGTCTGAGAGGAAAAAGGTATAATTTTATACAAAATCTGCGCTCAACCGCAGATGTTAAAAAGTAAAAACTCATTTATATATGTTCAAACTGTAGGTGCACTCATATTTAGATTAAAAAATAGGAACATTATAGAAGAATTACATACTTTATGTCTTTAGAGCACAAATGTTCATATTTTCTAAATATATGTTGTCATACCGACTTAAGCTGCAGAAAACTGAATTTTATATTAGGCCTATACAAAAAACTTGCAGCTACAAATACAAAAGGGTTGTTGTTCATTTAAATATCTGGAGTATGCTCTATTCCGCATTACAATAGTAATTCAATCTATGCATTGTATCAATTTCAAGAATATGCCAGTCAAACCGAAAAGAAAGAAAGAAAGAAAGAAAGAAAGAAAGAAAGAAAGAAAGAAAGAAAGAAAGAAAGAAAGAAAGGGCATTTGGGGATGGGAGAATGGAAAAGAATAAAGTATTTTCCTCGCTTTGTGTGTTGGTCTTCTTTCAGCAAATAAAGTTTATTTTTGGTGTCTGGTGTCTTTTTTATGAACAGTAATCTTACCACAGTCTATTTGTGTGTGTTTTTTTAATATTACATAATTGTTTGGGAATTTTAGATTTGACACGATGATGATAAAGACACACCTGTGTCTGTGGTTGAGCATGCCCTGCTGCACACCGGAGGCCCCTTCCCTGCACGCGCCCGAGTTTACCCAATCCAAAGCAATTCCTCTGTGGCACGCGCCGACCAGCAGGCTGGACAGGGAGCTATTACTCTGGCATATAGCCTATAAACGGGTTTTCAAAACTGTGCATCCTCACACGATAAACTGAGACTGAAAACTGAATGAATATATGGTGGCTTTAATAAAGATGATGACGCATTTATCGTCAGTAGGTTAAAATGGTCAAGCTAAAGTTACAATTTCCAGTATTTATAGAGGATTCCCCCTCTTTTTTAATAAAAAACAAAAAAAAACAAGTGTACTATTTGTGGCAGTCACTGACCACAGTAAACTCTCACGTCTAGATTATTTTGGGATCTTATTGTGTCAGAAATACTGAATTTTACAGTTGTTGGGTTACAAGAGGTTGGTTTGAACTTGGTAGAGAATATCTCATTTAAATGTTCCCGCGCAGCAGCAGATGTGAACACACAATAGGTTAGATGGGGCCCACGCTCTAAATAATCGAGTCCAATTTGAATAACTGTCGCACTTCTGACGCGTGCAAGAAATATCCCAGCTTTCCCAGGATCTGAGGGAGGGGAAAACCGTTGGCAGCTTCTTTACAGTTCAATGGGGATTTGGCTCCTCACTGGTTGAGGTTGTTGGAATGTCTTTTAACAGTCTGGGAAAAGACTCCACAATTTCCTACACTTGATTAAACCCTGTGTTAGACCGATCATCAAAAGCTACAGCTGCAGCACAAAAGTACCCCGTCTTTCACGTCTAGAGTCCACATACCAAAGTGGGAAATAATAAGCCCAAAACAAGGAGATGGGATTAGTGTGGCAGTCAAATATTCTATACTGTGTTTAATAAACGGACAATCCAATTTTAGTGAGTAGCTGGAAGTTGAATACTCTACTATAAAAAGGTCGACAGTTTTTGAAACTGTGGGTCTCGTGATAAATAAAAAATAAACTTTAATCAGATTCAGCTGAGGTTATATTCAGTTGAAGGTCTTTTTTTCCCCTGTGAGTCAGGGCAGTGTGTCTGAAAATAAACAAACAGTGCTAGCGTATGGAAATGTGCGAAGATTTAATAGTGCCCATAAAACGACCACAATGTGCTTTGCTTCCGAGCTAACGGACTTGTTCCACATATAGGCCTATGTACTTTAGACTGAGCTAAAAAAAAATCTTCTAGGTTAAATGACCTCTCCTCCCCCCTCGTTTATCTCCAGCCTTTTTGAGAGCTATTACTGTCCATTTCCTCTGGGGAATTGTTGTTAGCACGCTCGTGGGAATTCCCCCCTCCTCCCTCAAATTGGCGCGCGGTGTCCATGACAGTTGGACCTGTGAGACAGATGGGCCGAAGAGGCACGCGCCGAGCACGAGACTCGCTCATACCCCGCCCCCCGCCACCACCTCCTCCAAATACTCAGGAGTGAATCTACCCGCATACTGCAGAAATTGGCTGAGCGGAAAAACCAATCAAGTTAGTCTGGCAGAAAGTTAACCTGGTGTGAAGCTTCATTATTTTTCAAAGTTTGCCCCACATCTAATCATTTAAATACCCTAGTCTTAGGCTGTAACTATAGCATAGTCTTGTTTAAATCCGGCAGTGTATACCAAGACTGTATGTTTACAAAGCAGTTAGGGGAGCATATTGCTGAGTTTTGCTTATTTTTTTTTAGATAAAAATGAAGACTTTCAAATTTGTCGTTTTTAAGACATGTTATCTGACTCTTCCGGTGTGCAAGCTTATTTAAATTTGTCATTTTTCAAATAACTTGAGGTATCATCACCTGTTCCAGGTGGAGATAAGCTGCAGAATACGAGGCTTTCCTGCCACCGTTTGGTGGTGAAATGTATTACAGTTCTTTGCAATATGTTCATGAAAATACAGACAGCCTATCTGCATCATTTGCATTGAAACTTGACCTTTGAAACTTTTGTTAAAACTGTCAGTAAGGCCACATAGAAGATAATGCTCACCAACATGTGCTTCTATACCTTCCGCAGGTATAGCTGCTAAACGTTTAAAGTAGGTAGCTTTTGCACTATATGGACAAGAGTACTGAACATCTATACATTACACCTACAGGAGCTGCTCAACCCATGCCGGAGAAGGTTCGCAGCCCTGCAGTTATTGGGTTAGAGCTTTGGAGACTTTTACTCAATGTGCGCCTCAGTACTCGGCGACCCTGCTCCATAACTTTACTTGGTCTGAAACTTTGTCTTAGTTGCTGAAGTTCGGTCAAATTTTCAGCAAAACCACTTACAATTAGTTGATCGTGGAACATCATAGGGGGAAACATCAAGACATTTCAATGGCATCCTGTCACTAATCGTGCTCCAGAAAGCCCCATTGTTTCACAAATATTTGCAAAGTCAGAGTGCGGCAAGGTGCTTGATTAGACACTGAACACATGAATTCAAAGGCTCAGTGGGTTTTCTCCATAAAGTGCACATTGGACTTCAGTATCGCTGGAAGACCAATTTGCTGTCTTTTATGTAATGCAAAAAAGAAAAAAAAATCATAAAACTGCTTTTGCAATCTTGCACTATGAATATTTACTTTCTCCAAATGTAAAAGATGAAACTTTTTTTTAAGAGTCCTGCATCTGTGCCTTATCTTGCTGATGGATAGCTTGCAAGCAGCATTTTGTTGTGGTTGATTAAGGGAATGTTAATTTAAGCTATTTTATTTCATGTCTGGCACCCAAACAATGAAACACACACCACTGGCGTAAATGCACTAAAATGCATAAACGATCATTGGGCAGGACTACTTCTCATGATTTATCCGGTTTCAACATCAAGTTTTTATTCCTCAGAAATAACTTGTTCATCTTTTAATCTGGCATCATTTAAGGTGTATAACTATTTCCAATTGACGTATCAACATGCGGTCTATAATAACAATATAGTTACTTTTTTTTTCATCTCAGTCGACTTTTATTGGGACATATTGGCTTGGTGGAGAAAAAAAAGTGGTATGTGTTCAAGGGTAACATTTGAAAAAAGGAAAAAGTAGGTCTAGTGGCAGCTACTTGCGAATTTCTACAGCGCGGTTATCTGCTCTCCCAACAGAAAAACAACAAAAAATAATTTTTTGTTTTGTTTTGTTTTGGGGTTTGTTTGTTTGTTTGTTTGTCTGTTTGTTTGTTTGTTTTTTTTGGGGGGGGGGGGGTTACACTCCCGTGAAAGGCCACTAGATGGACCTCTGTAGTGTGCAAAAGTGCTCGGATCCTGTGATGCTGATTTCACTGCCACATGTAATATTAATGCTGTTTGCAAACAGGATCTGGGGTATGTTCAAAAAGTCCATTGCTGAATTAATGTGAGTCTATCTTGACTGGCAGCGACGAGCACCTTCACCCCAGCAGCATAATTAATGTATATCCAGAGTTGTAAGTAGCATGTACGTACTGCTCCTTTAATTTCTGAGCCGATTTCCAGAAAGCAGCAACCTGTAACAGGCTCAGCGATCCTCCCCCTGATGGATTATTTAACAGGCGCTGAGTCCCATGTCGCCATCTGCTATAGGAAGAAAAACACAGCGGAATATTCCCTGGGGCGCATGATACGCGATAGTTATTCAGCAGCAAAAAAAGGTTAATAAACTAATTTGGGGGGAAAAGATAGTTTAGACCGTCTGGTAACCCAGAACACAACTTGTGCAACAGGTGGATGCTATTGGAGACAGACAGCGGATAACCTACTGAGCTACAACGTCGGGCCAGACAAAGCCTAAGAAAGAGGTTAGTTTGTCAGTCGGGTATGAAGTTTTATTTCAGCATGTAAATATTGCACTACCTGGAAAACAAAAACTTATGAACGATAAAGGGATCTTTCATTTGAACAGCGCTTTGGGAAGACCCATGGAGCGATAACCAAGCGTCTCTCCCACCAACACCCCACCCCAAAATTAACCCGGCTACTGACATGATCCACTCATTTATAAATACAACTCTGACCCTATCCGCACTATCTGCACGGTGATCGGGTCAACGGAGGCAACCAAAGGAAGGAAGGAGTCGCGCAATCTGCAGCAGTCATGGTGGTGGAGGGTGACAAGACCCTGCTGGCCGCAAGGCAGGGGGACGTGCAGACTTTAAAAGTGCAATTAACGGCAAATGCGCTGACCAGCGACGTCAAGGATGCGCTGGGAGCTTCGCCCGTCCACCACGCAGCCCGGGCGGGGAAGTTAGCCTGCCTGCGGTTTTTGGTGGAGGAGGCAGGGCTGCCGGGCGATTGTGTGGCAAATAACGGGGCAAGCGCGGCGCACGACGCAGCAGCAACAGGCAACCTGGCATGCCTACAGTGGCTACTGACCCAAGGTGGATGTCGGCCAGAGGTGAGTTACTACAGTTGTAGCTGGATCGGTCTAAAAGTGTAGCAGACATTAGCCTAACTCTGCTTCATCCGACTTGGCTGTCATTTCTCATCTGTGGAGCCTACTCCAACCCCCATTTGAATCAGCTCTCCTCCTTAAAGCACATTATATCTATTTTAGTGCCTTAAACCTAAACGTTTTTCCTAACATACACATTAAAATCCTTCTTCTTAGGAATAAAGTCTTTAAGCTTTTATTTTAACATAACTTTCTGTGGGGTTTGCGGGTTGGGTTGTTTTGTGTCACTGTCAGGTATTTTGCTCCCAAGTCCATTTGGTGTGCTTTAAATGTCCTGATGATGTTTAAGGTTTTAAGGTTTAAAGGTTTTGACTATAAAAGCAGAAGGTTTAAAAACCCACTGGTCTTTTTCAAAAAAAGACCAGCCTTTCACAAGGCCCTGAAAGTTGTTTTCATATTGTTTTGGTAAGACAGTGAAATGCAACAAATTCAAACACTGTTGTAGGTATGAAAGAAATTACATTAAATACCAGAAGTAAAGTAAGTACACAGAAAATTATACTTTTTTAAAAAAAATTTAATTTAAGGCTAAAAACCTGGTTTTCAGTGTTATGTCATGTTTCTATGGTAATAAAGTATGCAAAACTGGATTTGCAAATCCAATATCTCCTGTACAGTAAAAACAGTGACTCACAAAAGGCACAAAAAGAAACACATAATGACAGTGTAGTTTGATATTATAATGAGGGGTGGTGTTTGGTGCTGTAAGGATTGTGGTTGAAGTTTCACATGATGAAATAAATCTTATTAACCTTTTCGACCTTTTATTGTTCCTATTTGTGCACAATGCGTTTTTTCACCTGGGAAGGAGTCATAGTAAACGCTCCAACACAATAACATAATCCATACCATAAGTATTCAGTGGGTTTCTCGTTTTATTAGGTAATACATTAAATCTCTCAGCTTTAATTTGTGGAGGTTTACATCAATACTCAAAGGCCTGTTTGAGGAATTTTCTATCCCTCTTAACACATTTCTTGGGCAGCTGTGTGTCTTTTTAGTGCTCATGCACATAAGAACTGGTGGCAACTAGTGAGTTGACATTTAGACTCAGGAGTTGTCTGCTGATATTAAGAGTAAAGTGTTGACAGTGTCACTAAAGAAACCACTGGACCCACAAAACGATGAGACTCAAAAAGCACAACTCTATCAAAGAGGTATCAAAGATGCCTTGCAAAAAATAAAAATTAGACCTCTATTATTAAAAAAAAATGAAAACAGGAGCAGAAAACTTGTGAGGATGTGCAAAATCCACTCAAGAATGATCTTAGGGCATATTTTCGCTTTATTTGAATCTCAGATGATTCTTAAATCGATTTGCCTTTTACTATTTAAATCCCAAAATGTGGACACCTTGTAAAGGTTATTCTATGTTGATACAAGTCTTTTCAAATTGAAGCTGAACTTTGCCTTATGTATAATTGCTCATGAAATACAGATATCAAGATACAGTTTTACAGTTTAGCGTGGCCCCAATTTGCAACACTTAAATGTATAAACACATAAAAGTTATTCTTGTATATATTTATTTGTAGTATACTGCATATTCCAGCATATTCCAGAAAGATACACAGATGTGCATCATTTGTGCCCTTAAAAGGAAATTCAGATTTAGAGTTTACCTATGTAACCAATATGATAATGAGGAGGAGGAGGAGCTTTGCTTTGACTCACCCACATGGGTCTCATTTATCTTCACCTTCTTGAGCAGAGGTAAAAGTGAAACTGACAAAGTGACAAATTCATATTATGTTATTATGAGTACTACACAGTCCTACAACCCTGCAGTATTAAGTTATCCACGTGAAGAACGGTCATAAGCACTCCATCTTCAAGTGACAAAGAGTGCCCACAGATGAAGTGGTAACATGGCTGGTATGTAGTCAAAAGCACTCAGTACACTTGAGTGCTTAATGCTTGCTTTCACCTTTGTTTTCTTTTTTTCTTGTTTGTGTTACGAAACTGTGATCATGAGTCTATTTGATGCTAACACCATTAGTCTGTAGCAGTGCACTACCTCAGACCTAAGCATCTGTGTTAGTAAGATGTTAACAGATGACATGTCTGTTCAAGGACCACACAAGTTTGGTCTTTTAGGTTTTCTGTGTTAGCTATTAGTCTGCCTCTTGTTAAAGCTAATTGTTTTATAGCACTGAGAGAAATTCTGTGCTTTATATTCTTGCTACTGTGGTAAGTTATGAAGGTTTTTTTACTTATTTCAGAAAATAAAAATTGATTCCCCTTCCCGTAACAGTGAACAGGGTGATCGTGGCTCAAGAGCTGGCAGTTTGTCTTGTGATCGGAAGGTTGCCGGTTCGAGCCCCGGCTCTGACAGTCTTGGTCGTTGTGTCCTTGGGCAAGACACTTCACCAACCGCCTACTGGTGATGGCCAGAGGGGCCGATGGCGCCATATGGCAGCCTTGCTTCTGTCAGTCTGCCCCAGGGCAGCTATGGCAACAATTGTAGCTTGCCTCCACCAGTGTGTGAATGAATAGTTGCATTGTAAAGTGCTTTGAAGGTCTCGAAAAGTGCTATATAAATGCAATCCATTATTATTATTAACAGTACAATATACTTCGTAGCCAGTAAAAGTGGCTAGAAAAAAGTATGGGTATCAATTATTTTCTGGAGGTTATTGTTTTCTGGAAAAACAAGTAACCAGTTCAAATTAAATTAGTTATCAAATCATCATTTTATAATGCAAAGTCAGGCTGACAGTTGGTCACAGTTATTTTAAAAGGAGGGATTACAGGACTCCCTAGTTCAACATGTTCCTTATTTGTTTGCTTTACAGGCCAGGGACAGTTCTGGTGCCACTGTTCTTCATCTCGCATCCCGCTTCAGTCACCATGAGATCACCGATTGGCTGCTGAAGAATGGTGAGGTAGACCCTGGGACCCCCACCAATACAGGTGCCCTGCCTGTTCACTATGCTGCTGCCAAGGGAGACTTGCCCTCTCTCCGACTGTTATTGGGGCACAGCCCAAAGTAAGAGCAACATGATATTGTCTCCACAATTTTGTCTTTATCCTGCTGTTGATTGATAGTCATATATTTTGGTAACTTGTAGGATTTCAGTTGATGTTTTGAGCAGGAACTACAGATGCTCTTTATTTAGAACATAATCTCTAAAAGCAAGTCGGGTGCCACCACCTACATTTTAAAATGCTCAACAAAAATTCTATAATATTGTATTTCAATTGGGGAGGGGCATATGAACTGCGATATGTATACAAATTGCAGTCCACTTTCTTAACTGCATATCCAATCAAATGTTTAAGAATATAAAACAGAAAATTAATGCATAGGGCTGTTGTTTCTGAAATATGTAACAGTAGATCAATTCCACAGATTCAGGTTTCAGACTCAGTAAGACCACTTAGAAAGTCTGATGCTGATAAATGACGTACTGTGATTTACTAAGGTTAGCGCATCAACTCTTATTTCTTTTCCGAGGTTTAAAATGTTTAAGTCTGCTACAGAAATAGCCGAAAACACCAACTTTCACTCGTAGTCTGTAGAGTACAACTTGGCACTAGGGTGAAGTAAGTTGAACTTAAAGATTTAATTTGATACCTGATACTAAATGCTACCTATTACAATGTAAATGCTCATATATTGTTTTGAAAACAAAGGAAAAAAACTCTTGGTGGTTTAACTTTCCCAAAATACTGCACACTACTGCATCATTAATGCTGATTAAGTAATAATGCTGATATTGGTCTGTATAGCTGCATTTTAAGTATATATTGTATATTGTACATATTTTTAAAAAATTGGTAAACTGTAAGAAAAAACGTGTTTTAATAATGAATTAATCATCAGGTTATTTACTTGATTAATCAATTAACAACACCAGTGCAAAAGTCCTAAATATTGGATTTCCTAATACCTGAAGTCTAAGAAAAACAGCAAATTAGTGAATATGTAACTAGCATTAACTTATATTAATATTTTAAATGTTGTTTTATTTAACAAGACAAGTCCTACTGAGGTAAGACATGGACAGCACCATTACAGGTTTTAAATACAACACCAGCCTATAGAACAGTTAATTGACCAGTAATTGTAAGATATGTGTGCATATGTGCATGGGTGATTGCCTCCTAATGAATATTACCCTAATCAATGCAGTGTCAGACCCACCTGTGCCAGAGATAATATTTGCTCATACTCATAACCACTGTATTAGTGCCATGATGAGGGAGTCATTGGTTGAGTTCTCTGCAGCAGCAAAACCAGATAAAATCTTTTATACATGTTGAGATATATATATATATAGATAGATAGATAGATAGATAGATAGATAGATAGATAGATAGATAGATAGATAGATAGATAGATAGATAGATAGATAGATACTTTCTACCTCTTCTTCTTTTAAAGAAACCAGTCGTCATTTTACAATCAAAGTTTGCCTTAGCACTCATGTCAGATGCATTTAGCTAACAGGTACGGCTGTTAGTTAACACGTCCCAGAGCCACATGCATGGATTAGGTGCTCAATCACGTGGCTGTTGTTTGGTTTGTTTATTGCTGTAGCCATCACTAGCTCTATTATTACTTGACATACTATAAAAGTTATAAAACAGAAAACATTAACTGCTCAGTGAAAGGATATTCTTTGTGCTTGTATCTGAACAACTATCAGTAAGAATTACATACTGCTACCATAAAGAAACAGAAATGAAATAATGGCTCAGTCTTTAACCCAAACTGTTTTCTAGAACTAGACTGACTTAAAATGACAAGCATGAGCCTTGTGCATTGACCCTTCAATATTGTGTGTTTGCACCCCAGATGGACGCATACCATCTGAAATTTTAATGAGTCTCATGGACATGTTAGCTCCCCGATAGCTGGGCTTCATTCACTCTTCTCCACCACCCCTCCCACTGTTGCTGTTTACCACCATCACCATGGTGACACACAGTAGCTCCAACTGGTGATAAGATAATGAGGAAAACAAATCCATCTGAAAAGACAAGCTGCTCTCTAAGCAGTAGCCTCGGGCATTGTTTAGATTGCAATTTTGCAGCCGAGAGATAAAATGGTCGTTTCGGGGTTTATTACAAGCTGCAAATTTGTATTAATGAGTTTTAAGAGGCAAAAAATCACCAGGACTTTTTACTCTCACAGCATTGTTCATCAGTATAAACCAATGGGTTTAAGGTTTAGGAAAGAACTCCTTATACATCATCAAAAGAGTGAATATGTTTATACAAGACCTCATAGAGTATTTCCCCCTATACTTAGTAGTCTTGAGCTACACCTCATTTCTTGGTACTTTGCCTCCAAGGAGTTGCAAGCAATAGTCTTTGAGGCTTTCTGAGCAACCTTTAATTTTTCTTTGGAGATTGGCTGCTTTTTTGTTTTGTAAGATACTTAACACTGAAAAATGAATCATTCAAGTATCAAAGCTGTACATAACTCAAGAGATGAACCATTTTTGTGTCTACACATAACAAACAACTTAGCAAAGGAGCAGTTTTTAATTGTATCTTTAAGCACTTTGTTAGTAGTTTCCTGTCACATTATTTGTTCCTATTTCTAGTTGAATCTATGAAAAATAACAAACGTAACACAGTTTGACAGGGATAAATTAGTATTTCTGCACCAGAAAGGCGATTCTCAAAGAGCTTTTAACTGAAAATGCAACAAGTCCTGAAAAAAATTGAGGAAACCAGACAAGTGAAAGACATAAGAAGAAGTGCCAGGCCTTAAAAACTACATACAACTGATGAACAGAAACTAAAAATCATATCCCTGATGAACAGGAAGTAGTTTAAGGAACTGACACAGGGACCTTCAGTTAATCCATCTACTGTCCACTAAACCCTCATCAGAAATGGTCTCTGTGGCTGCCAATAAGCTGTTCTTAAGGAAGGCAAACAGGGAGAAAAGGCTGAGGTATGGCATATTACACAAGAACTAGACTGCAAATTAGTGACAACACGTCTTATGAATCCAAATTTGGAATTTCTTTTTTAAAATCGTCATCATTATTTATGGAGGTCATTTGGTAGTTTCAGGGCCTAACGCCAGTTGCAAACTACAAAATACTGTTCATCAGTTGTCTGTAGTATCCCCCAAAAGACAAATTATCAGCAACCGACCGATGTGGATATGGTTTGATAAATAGTGTGTTTTTGGTTATTCAGCCGTATAAATAAAACATTTAGCTTAAATCTTTAAAAAAAAATCAGCTTGATACGCATGAACTCATGAAAGCAAGAACACACCCCTTTGAATGGTAACAAACATCATTGTTTGGGTGCGCAATCAGACCGGGACGTATTAGTGTCTTTACTTCCAGGGTGTCTGTTGGGTTTCAAATACACATCTAAATTGGTAGTTCACCCCCACCCACGTCCCAGTAAACCAAAACGAAAACCCTCCTGGGCTGTGTCTCTGCTGATAGCCTCAGTACACAAAAGAGTGAATGAATGTAAGATGGTGAAGGAGGGAGTGAGCGTGAGAGGCTACAGACAGGTTATGCAATCTATTAGTGCAGCTTAAGATCTTTGGTCGTGCCACAGTTTCTTCATGCAGTCGAAAAGGCTGCACTTCTGCATTAAGATAATCCAGAAAAGTGGCCGCCTTAACCTCCTCTGGAAACATGCAGAAGGAACAAGCATCAAATATTTGATTACTTTCATCAAATCAGCTTGTTCATTTCTTGCTTTTCACAGATTTGTTGCGTAGCAGTTGCTGAAACAGGAGTGGTTATGACTGAAATGGTTAGCGAAATCCAGAATGTAAACCCATTTCTATTAACAAAGCATGTCCTCTCCCTCCAAGAAATAACCTTGTGTTGGGTCGGGTGTCGCTCATGTATCTGATGATCTGAGCATCAAGAGCACGGGAAAACCTCCCTGCTGAAAAACATAAGAAAAGACAGAACATTATAGCTAGTTTAAACATTTATTTAGACCATAGTACTTAATAAGATTATTGAACATTAAGTGTGTTTTCTAAAGATGTGTACGCTCTCTCATTTTTCTCTGAAAAACATATTTGTTATAGTCCAACAGGTGTAGCAGCTCAAAACTGGTGTTTATTCTGTCTCTGACTTGTTTATATATAATGTTGTTTGAATTCGTGATCAGATACACGGAAAGTAAAGGGTAAACAGGTCAGTGGAGTTTTTTAGTCAGCCTGTGGCTTAGCTGCACTTTTTTTTTTTTAATCTTCTTAATAACGTCTTGGTACATGTTGAGTAGACCCACTTTCTGCTCTCTTTAATAAAAACAGGTTTAAACTGAGGGGCAGTAATGTAAACAGGCTGCATTTTTGTAGTGCTTTTCTAGTCTTAGTGACCGCTCAAAGTGCTTAAATTACAGCCCACACTCACTTTCTCATTCACAGATGATAAAAACAAATCAGGTACCCGGTGTCACGTCATCTCACAGACTGCAGTTGGGGATCAAACCTTCAGATTAGTGGGCAACTGAGCCACAGCTTTCTTTGTCAGACTTCTTTCTTTATCAAGTAGGTAGCACACCTGCCATCAGGATAACATCTGTGCAGTGTGTTTCTTAAAGTGAATCAATAAATACTTTCACAGATTTCAACATGAATGATGTTTGGTTACGAAGCCAAACAAAGTATATTTTATTCAGTTTTCATCATGCACAGTGTCAGTTAGAGATGTAAGCCAGAAGTGTTGCTTATATGTAGAACCACATCAGACATCCCTGTATGTTCCCGCTGGTTTATATCGCTGTTTCAGTTATACCTTTGTGGCTGTGCTGTCAATTACTGTATATAGAAAAGGTGCAGATTAGAGCTAAGTATTGTGCCATCAGATTTCCATTGTGAAATATGTAAAAACATACAATTTCATACAAAGAACTCACAGGTTGGGAAGCTAAATAAATCATATGATATTTTTCATTATTCAGATGGGAAAAACCACTGAGCAGGTAACAAGCTTTTATCAAGCAAGAAGGCCATTAGTGTGACATCAATTACTTTACTAGTAATGAAGACAACCTTGGTCTTTGTTACCGTGTACATGAGTGGCTGACGAGGTAGCGTCCCTTGTGCCACTTGCTAGCTGTGTTGTCACACAAGGCTAAGCACTTTCTTAGCTCTTTGAAATCTACACCAGTTCTCCACTTCTTTGGTAGAGAGAATTCAAGCCTATTCACTTTGAAGAGTTGTGACAAAGGGAGACTGTGCTTTGTTAGCCTGGTAACCATCAAGATTTTCAGCTATGATTAATGATAAATAGAACTTTTCTTCTACACGGATGGCTGTGTGCAGATAAAATTGTTCCCACTTTTGTTACACTCATGAATAAATAATTTGACTGCCCATTTCCTGATGACAGGAATGCAGATTACTTCCCCTTCTTATTTTGAAATATTTAGTATGTACTTTTTCTGCTTGGAGCTTTTTTCTCAGTCACCCAATAGGCCCTCCTTTTTTTGATCTTCAAAGGTTAAGTTATTCCTTAGCATATACTCTTCCTGTCTCAGAATAGGACCTGACTGATTGTCATTCACATGTGGCGTTAAGTGAGGCAAATCCTTTTAAGGGAAAGCACGACAGGTTTGTGTTTGACTCTGCAGGAACCAACCATCCACTTAAGCTCTGCCTCTCAGTTTACTCAACTTCTGTTGCTCTCTGGCTACTCAGTTTGTCTTTTCTACTTGCACTGTTGGACGAGCACAAAGCAAGCCAGGTAAAGCCAGTGGAGTGATAATCCTCTTAAGAGACTCCTTGCTCATTTGTCAGAGTCCAAATAAAGCACTACCTTATAGGATTTAGTGGAGATATGTTTGTTCACTCTCTGACCTCCCATTGTGACTATAAAGATCTGGGACAAGAAGGGATACAAGCATCAGATGAGGTTTTGCATTGAAGGCGGAGCCAAGGGTAATAAAGGTGAGCAGGATCTGGCTGTGCATCACTGCTGTCTGTTCTCAAAATAGCTGCATGTTGATGCTGACTAGTGTATCTTTTCCTGTCCCAGCTAATTGTTAACTACAGCTTACACTTTCAGTTTTTTTAGATTAATACCATTGCTTACATATGAAGATTTAAAAAGATAAGGCTTATGTTGTTTCAGGTTATTTTCATAGAGTGCTCTGTGCACACATGACGAAACTGATGTTTTGGCTGGCAAATAACGTGCACACCCATCATCTTGTAAGGAGCAGACACAGCCAGGTTTCGTCTCTTCAGTATAAAGACTGCCATCTTTTGTCAGAATTGCCACAAAGAGATTTTTTTTTGTTTCGTTTTTTGCCTTTGTGACAATTGAAATACAATTTAAAATGAAAAATCAGCAAATCTACAACAGAATGTATTGGTCAGTCATTAACACCTGACTGAAATACGGTGGTGGGACCTTAAGAGAGCTATGTACAATCAAATACCCACAAATCTCAATGAACTAAAGCAATACTGTAAATAAGAGTGGGGCAAAGTTCCTTCACAACAATGTCAGAAAACCATCACTTCATGTCACTTTTGCTAAAAGCTACTGAATCATGTGGTGTACTTGGCTTTTCTCACACTGCTTCTGAAGTTTGGACTTTTTTTGTTACACAAATAACGTCAAATATCACATGTTGTTGCTCTGCAGCGGTTGTTTTAAACCAATTTAGAACCTGGTATGAACCAGATTATTTTTCTTTCATGATACATTAAAGCATAACATTGAAACAGGGTTTTACAGGTCTGTATTATCACCAATTTGGTTTTTATTTTTCTTATTATGCAGAAGTCTTTCATTTTCCTTACTGATTCACTTTCCTACAGCCTTGTCAACTCCCAAACAAAAAATGGTGCCACACCACTCTACCTGGCCTGCCAGGAAGGCCATCTGGAGGTTGTCCAATACCTGGTCAAAGACTGTGGAGCGGATCCGAGCATTCGAGCCAATGATGGGATGACACCTCTGCATGCTGCTTCCCAGATGGGCCATAACACTGTCATTGTCTGGCTGGTGCGTTGGACTATCAGAACACTGTAGATCATGTCTTAATAATGGAATAGTTTTTCTCCGCCAATTGTGGGGGTTTTTTTTAAACGGAACAAGTGAAGGTACAATACTGATATTTATGATTAAGCAAATTACTTAATATTAGTAGTATTAGTATAATATGCTTGTGATATCTAAAATAGCTTGTGATATCACCAGAAGTCACATCATAATTGAACTTTTAACCAAAATTTTCCTACATCATTTACTTGAAAAATGTGCCAAAGCCACCGTTTACTACTGGAGTCACAAAAATTGGAACAAAAGCAGCTGAAATCTTTCTGATGACTGCTAAGCATTAACCTCCATCTCGTTTCCTGCAGATGAGTTTCACCGAGATCAGCCTGACAGACAGAGATGGTGACGGAGCCACGACGATGCATTTTGCAGCCAGTCGTGGTCACGCAAAGGTCCTCAGCTGGCTTCTGCTGCATGGTGGGGAGATCGTCACTGACAACTGGGGAGGGACCCCCCTCCATGATGCTGCAGAGAATGGTGAACTTGAGGTGTGTGTTAGGTCTTATTGGATCAGCACAGTAGCAGAATATGTGTAAAGAAGCGCTCTTTCAAGAATTGTTGAAGTATATAGAGAAAACTATGTTTTTCATGATTATGTTTTTTTTTCTTTTTTTGCAAAAGAGTTGATCAGTGTGGACTTTTAAGAAGCTCACTGAAACACAAGTCAATAGGGCAGAACAAAGGTTGCTCAGTCTGAGAACAACAAGCTTATTCCAGCTTTCACTGGTGCTTGGTAGAAAGCTTGTTAAATTCATGCTTTAAACTATTTCCAAGTTTCTGTAGACTTTGAAACAGAAACTTTTTCATGAGAGAGAGAAAAATGAATGATAACTAAGAGAAAATCAAAGAAAAGCATGATACTGCTACATTAAGTATTTTGCTTTTAGCTAGGACATTTACGTACATTAATTAGTTGATCAGTGAGGGAGTGTGGTGATATAATATGGTGTTTTTCTGGTCTGATGCAGTGTGAAACAAAACACAATTTGTGTTAACATGTACTCTAAGCCTTGCATTTATCCACTCAATATGTCAAACATTTTACATGTTGAGAGTCTGTCACACTGAACTGAGTGGAGTGTAAACAGTTTTTATCGTTGCTAATTGAAGATGAGTTTAAGCAGCCTGTTTCACAAACACTGACATCAATCCACTCTGGAACTTTCTCTGTCTGCTTTTCAGTGCTGTCAGATCCTTGTTGTTAATGGAGTTGACCTGGGCATAAGGGACCAGGATGGCTTCACTGCAGCAGACTTGGCCGAATACAATGGCCACTCCCAGTGTGCCAAGTATCTGCACACTGTGGAGAACATGGTAAGAGTACATGTCTAAAAAAATGTAAATGTTGGATGGATGGATGGATGGATGGATGGATGGATAGAAGTCAGCATAAAGTCATATGTTTTATACACACACACACACGCATGCACACACCCATAGATAGATAGATAGATAGATAGATAGATAGATAGATAGATAGATAGATAGATAGATAGATAGATAGATAGATAGATAGATAGATAGATAGA
>NW_005187450.1:3043645-3044890 GCF_000239375.1 Pundamilia nyererei
AGATAGATAGATAGATAGATAGATAGATAGATAGATAGATAGATAGATAGATAGATAGATAGATAGATAGATAGATAGATAGATAGATAGATAGAATGGAGATATTTCAATAATGTTTAGCTTTCTATGAACCTGCCTCCCATGACAGACTTCAGACTCAGATAATTAGTCAAGCTACCTGACACACAGTGCTCTCCATGGCCTTAACCCTCTGAAGTTCCTGAGTGGCCAGGGGAATAATTCTTTCTCACAGAGCTCGTTTGGCATCGATGACATATTTCTCTCTTCTTGTGCTCTTTCTCATGGGGCGCATTCAGCCAATTGAGTCCTGCATTGTGGGAAAAGCAAAAAGATCCCCAGAGCCATTCTCACTAGCTGTGAGGTGTTTCATTAGTGTGCCTGTAATGCTGTTCTTCTCCTCGTTAAGTCACCAGGGACTGAGTAGCAGTGAGATTTAACAGCTGATGAATGCACATGTAGATTTTAATAAGAGACAAATTTATGAGCCTGCCATAATGACCCTGTATCTTTCTAAATCTAAAAATTAATGAACCAGATGTGTTTTATTAATGATTAATAAATAATTAATTGATGTACAAATGCTTTTTGCTTTGTTTTAGTAATGTGGAAATGATATCCATATATCAGACAACCAAGTAGAATAAATTGAACAATCGTGAAAATTGAATGTTCATAAAACTCGTGCCCTCGCAGAGTGTGGAGCACCGCGTTTTGTCCCGGGATCCCTCGACGGACCTTGAGTACAAGCAGCCTGACTCTGGCCTGTCCTCCCCAAACACCACCATGCCTCCTTCCGCCCAGGCAGCACACTTTGACATCGGTTCACCATCCAGCTCCCTGTCCAACTACGACTCAGCCAACTCCAGTCAGTCCAGCACTGGGGAGAAGAGGAGCAGCTTGACAACGTCACGAGGCCCACCTGCTCAGCTGAGCGCAGTTGCACACACAGGTCTGCTGCTCTTTACACATTAAGGATATAATATGTATCTTTTTCAAGCATTTCAGAATGACAAATGCCGATCAGATAAAAAGCTACATATACTTTTAATCACATCATAATAAGAATGTTGCATGAAAGGCTTGCTTCAGTCTATATCATGACTCTACTATTATGGCATTTCAGCAATAATACAGGGAGTGCAGAATTATTAGGCAAATGAGTATTTTGTCCACATCATCCTCTTCATGCATGTTGTCTTACTCCAAGCTGTATAGGCTCGAAAG
>NW_005187450.1:3046271-3047402 GCF_000239375.1 Pundamilia nyererei
CATCAGTGTGACATTCATGTTTCTCATTCATCTCTCAGTTGTGTAATCAGATGTAGACTGGAGGGAATGTTTTACAAATGCACACATTTTCCTTCCTGTAACAGGCTGTTGTTTTCACAGGTGCACCAGAGACAGCCATTTCAGACATGCAGGCATACATGGATATGCTAAACCCAGACATCAGCTCCGATACGCACAAGAAGAATGAGGAACCTGATGATGGAGCCTCCAAGCTTCCGCCACCACCGCCCCCCTTTCCCCCACCGCCTCCCCCAGAGTCTCCTCCCACACCCCCTCCACCCCCCAGCTACCCAGCTCCACAGCCTCCACAAGAGCCATTGGCAGCCGAGTTCCTTAAAGTCAAAAGCAACTTGCGCCGTGTGGACAACAAATCCCAAAAAAAAGAGACGCTGGTAAGCTCCCGGTTCAGCTGAGGAAAAGCTGTTTGTCGGAAGTGCCATGAGGTTGTGCAAATATTTTCTCTCTATGGAGGAAAATCTGACAGAAAAATGAAAGCAACCATATTTATATAAATTAGTGTTTGTGCATTTATCTCAGCAGGGATAGGGTTTCACAGCCTGGCTTATTTATATCGCAAGACCAGCAGAAGATTTCTTTAATGTGACTTCACACAACATCAGCTTCAACATGCTCACTTTTAGCTAAACTTCAGATGTCATTAATTTTGGGAAAACACCAAAAGTGACATGATGTGACCAAGACTAGAAACAGAAGGAACGGGATGGGGGGGGGAAACTAGCCATTAGCTGTTATTTTCCCTTGTGCCTAATCAGTGAGCTATAACTCTTATGTAACAATGTGCCTTGTCTTATACCCACAATGATGTTATTGTGTTAATATTGCTAACGAGGGCAAAGAATATGCTCATTACCGTAGCAGGGCTCTGGCTTGACGCACAAACAATGGTTGATGGGTTTGATCTTAATGCCAGTAATTAATCTGGCCCAAGATCACTCAAAAATGTAGTTGACAAGAAGCAGCCATTAGGACTGGCATAAACATTAGTGTCTGCAACACTGCAGTACATGTGAATTTATTTAATATATGAGTCTCTCTCCAGTTACAAGTTTACTTGACTTTCACAAAACACTCAAACCAAGCATATATATA
>NW_005187450.1:3047444-3048761 GCF_000239375.1 Pundamilia nyererei
ATATATATATGAAGGTCAGGAGGCAGCAGAACCAGCTGACTAAACAAAAAAATCAATTGTTCAGACAGGAGCCGTGTGTATGGTTGTTGTTCGCTGTCATCAAGTCCACAGTTAGTGAAAGTGTCCTTTCGCCATAGATCATCTCCATGGTGAGTTCTGTGTGTATTTGTATCTAGGAGCATGTGCCGTCAGCCATGTGGAGCTTATAATTAGTACCCCCACCCGTCCCTCCCTTCTTTGTACCCAGGTGACCGGCCCTGGGCGGCCATCATTAACATTTAACAATGAAAGCACACATAAGATCATTGTGCGCAACATACGTCGGAAAGAAAACAAATTACCTTGAAACAGTGAATGGTGCCATTTCATAATCTAGTAAAGGAACTTCATGTGCAAAAAATTATTTTAAAAGCTTACTAAAAGATATTTTAGGAGGGGGGGAGGGTGCATCTGCAGTCCTTCTGGAAAAATTTGGACTTTGAACTCTCACTTACATGAGATCTTTGCTGCTAATTCTGGGTCCTGAAAGCTAGAAAATTCTCATAATCCTAAAGCCTGGGAGATTTGCATGTGACTGACCACGGTCAGGGAAACACATGGGTGTTGGTGTTTTGCATAAGAGGAAACGGGTAGAGTTGAGGAGTGGTTGGTCTACGGGTTAGTGGTGACATCACTGCCAGCATTGTGGCCGGCCCAATAGGTTATTGATGAGACCTGTAGGTAAATTGAGAGGGCAGGTAAAGTGACAGGCATAGCACTGAGGAGAGAGGAGGTGAAGCTCTGGATCTGGTGACAGCTACCTTCTTTGCTCTGCTGGGTTTTTGTGGATGAGACTCTGTCTGTACTGGAGGAGAGCTATAAGAGAGGACTCTCAGCGCTGAGGTAAGGTGTTAACAGGAAAAAGTGCTGTCACGTAGTGGAAAAAAATGAAGAAAAAAGATGCTACAAATTGTTTCACATATTATCTCCAGGTTCAGGTTGGAGCAGTTTAAGCCGCTGTATGAACGATGAGTGTGTTGCATAAAAAGTCATGCTTGAATTTTAGACTTGGATTTACTTTACTTTTTAAAAGGTTATTTGAGTAGTTTGCTTTTAACTTTTAAAGGATGTCAAAATATTTTAATACGACCGTGCCTTTTGCAAGGCTACATGCAAATGTGCTAAACCTCTTCAACAACAAACAGGTTAAACAACCTTCAGTAGTCAGGCATACTGACCATCCATCTATCTATCTATCTATCTATCTATCTATCTATCTATCTATCTATCTATCTATCTATCTATCTATCTATCTATCTATCTATCTATCTATCTATC
>NW_005187450.1:3048803-3076103 GCF_000239375.1 Pundamilia nyererei
ATCTATCTATCTATCTATCTATCTATCTATCTATCTATCTATCTATCTATCTATCTATCTATCGATCTGTGGGTGTGTGCGTGCGTGCGTGTGTATAAAACATATGACTTTATGCTGAGAGATAGATCTATATAATGGGAAGAAAGGTTGTCTGTGTGTATGCTTCTCTGTGGCTGATGGGGGCGGGGGGCAGCTATAATGCTTTGTACAATTGCTATTGTTGACCCACCTCCCTGGAGGATGACAAACCATCTGTAGCAGCTCACATTACTCTCCTACTTGATGAGTGCTCAGGGACCATTTCTGTGACAGCAGACATGAGTCAACAAAGTTAAATAGGCTTATAAAAACTCAGAACATGACACCACAGAGGAGGAGAGGTCAGGGGTCAGCTGTCAATTATTGGTTATGTTAAACACTGTGCTCTTGTCTGGATTTTGTGCGACGCCATGACCTATGCACGCATTACAATGTAAATGACCGCAAGTCTGTTGCCTAGCCCTGGATTTGAAAGGCAAAGTAATTGTATTTTTTTCCGTCAACGACTCTCGCACGCTAGTAGCTGAAAGCTTTTAAGGTTCATTTTTGACATTAAACATTAAAAATGTGCTGTGTTGTCTTTTACACACATTTTGTAGTGCACACTTTTGAAAATCAATCATTTCAATTTTAAAAAGTTTTCATTGAACTTGATTTGAGTTGAGTAAATGCAAATTTGAGGCTTTTTGCATTAGTAAAATCTGTCCACAGAAAGACTGGAAAAGCATGTTAGTCATAATGCAATGTGATCGCATCCATCGCTACTGTCCGGTAACCTGGTAACTCTCATGTATATGCACGCTTTAACCCACACAGTTTCTTTTAACACCAGCTTTGATATCCTGGCTTTACAGCTCCAATTGTTGGATAGATGTCGGAGTGGAAAGTGAGAGCCCATAACTAAAGGTTCAAGTTAGTGACCTCTGACCTTGCTCTTAAAGAACGGTCTCCCTTACGCTGGTGTAAAAGTTGCATTGCATGTGAACCATTATGTCCTATAGCTCCACAAATTTAGCATGAAATATCAATGTCTATTGAACCAAACTAAAGCCTTGTTGTGAAGTGTTGTGAGTGAATAAAGCCACTTTCGTCACAAGAGAAGGCTAATCTGGGAATAAAAGATGGTAAATATGTTGTACACAGCATCGCAGAATGAAAGGTTCACTCCCAAAGCATTGACAATGATTATAAGTCACAATAAAATAATTCAATGCAATTCAGCACAACATAAATGATTATACATTTTTGCATCCAATTCCAATAATCAGTCTATCGATAGCAATCATTCATTGACTGGTTTTACATGCACTTCAAACTAAAAAAAAGTGTTAATGTACTCCTGTGAAAGTCGGTGGGTTAAACAACATAAATTATATTTCTCCTTTCTCTCTCTTGTTTGAATCTCTTAATCAGTTGACTCTTGGAGAGAGCCACGACAAATTGCGCCGTGTGGATTCAAACAGGAAGTCAAGGAGTTTCAACAAGCAGCCCAGCACTGGGGACTACTACAAAACCCTGGGGAGCGACACGGCCGAGCCTTGTGGGAGCAAAATCATGGCACCCAACGAGGAGGTGAGCCCGAGCTCTGCCGTTTCTGCAAACTATACATGGTTAAAAATGATAATAATATGTCTGCCTCTATATATGTTTGTTGTATTATAGGTTCTTATTTTAATGTATGTACTTGTCTATATGTTTCTGGAAATGTGTGTGAAAAATGCTTTCTTGCCCTGGTATGTTTGCTTTTATTTCTTTATGTGACATACCTTTTTTAACACAAGGCAGCTTAATATTGTGTGCATTATACAAAAATATAAAAATAAATATTACTTTGTTATAATTCAGTTATCTCACTATTTTTGGTGACATTGAAAGTCAGTACATGAGCTGATGTCTGATGGATGTAAGGTTAGTAGTAGGTTGACATAGTGTGCCCTGGTTCTTCCATGAAGGCTCCTTTTCTCCTTTTTCCTTTCTTAACTCCTTATAAGGTCATTCCAGTCTGAGGTTTAGCTTGCTGACGATGGCATTCGGTTACAAAACTGGCTGCACTATTTGCCTAAGCATTGCCACTCAGCATGTTATATAATGTTGCGTCCTCTTGAGCTTTTGTTTGCCACCTGATCCAAATTATCCCCTTATTTCCATTGCCTCTTGAGTCTCCACCCCATTGTGTAAACTGTCCAAGAGGCTACAGTAGATCAAACTCAGTATGATCGCTGACAACAAAGCACTTAGCAAGAAATCACCAACGAAAGGGACACAAAAAGGAGAATCCCACTGAAGCTGAACGTATTTGTTAGATAAGTGGCCAGCTTGTATGTGTTAGGCTGTAATAAAATCCCCCACATGTACATCAGACTGCAATGCAAACATTTTGATAATGCTTTTTTATTGACTTAGGCACTATTTATTAGCCTACTCGGTCACCATTGACATAATGCGCTTACACAACAGAATTTCCCCAGAAAGGACAAAAGGTTAGTCCAAAATTATGTGCCATTGTAGGTGCCCTGAAAAGTTGATCAAGGAAAATTTCTGTTCGCATTTGCATGTCAATCCCAGTATTAAATATAAGCTGTGTGCTTGTTGCCACATACCTTCACAGGCAGCTGAATGAATAGAATCTGGCAGACTCTCACCAACATCCCTAGAGAGGTGTTCTTATAATCTCATGGGTATCAGGGGTGGGGGTGTTTTGGATGACATGGGTTATAATCCTCATTGAGCCAATTAAGGCCTCAGCGGGGCCCCTCCTGGTCTCAGCACAACCCTAGCAGATGGGCTGGCTAATCAGCAGAAACGGCACGTGCTGCCAAGACCCATCTGGACATGGCCAACCCCCTTCCAGCTCTCTGGGGGGTTTGAAAAGTAAAGGCGGCAACAATGACAAGCACGCGTCTGAGGAATAATGGAGCGGTGGAGTCGAGTTAAATGTCATGGTCTATTAATTTGTCTCCACAGGAGGTACGGCACACTTTCAGAGTGTGTCAGACGTATGCACTGGGTGGGGCAGTGACAGATGGCTGTTTTCCCCTCAGACCTTTCCCCCTTGAGATTATGTCATATTAGCTGTTATTAGCAAAAGGCATTGTGTTGTTATGAGTTAATGAAAGACAGGAGGAAGCTGAGGTATGGTGCCACTATACATTTGCGCCTGTCAAGCCTCAGCGCAGGAATCTCAAGCTTTCTCAGATATTATTTTAGATAAATGTCGTGACATCTTTTTTTCACCAGTGAATTTTTTTAAATATTTCCAACACTGAAAAAAACAAACTGTTTTTGTAAGGCGCAAAGAAACTCTCAAGAGTATGCAAAAAAAATATTTAATTTGTGGAGCAAAAATAAGTGTTATTTTAATTCTTTCAGGATAAAGCAGTGTTTCCAGTTAACAACAATGTCGTTTTTAAGACAAAACCTCAGAATGCAGAATGAGTGACATTTTTTTACTCTCCCTTTTGTTGGTTCAGGGTTCTGTGTTATTGGAGGAGCCAAATGAAAATCCCGCCCAAAGCTCTGAAAATGGGACTACAGAGGAATCTGTCCCTCAACCACCACCTCCTCCACCACCACCTCTTCCCCCAAGCAATCCAATGCCAACACCCCCGCCACCTCCTCCTCTGCCTCCGGAGACACAAACCCCTCAAAATAATGCCAACGCCACGCCCACCAATCAACGACGCCCATCTTCGTCATCAGGAAGTAAGTCAACCAAACCTGCTTTTTCCCCTAATCTCAATACTTTTCCCCCCATCTTTGTTTCCTGCTATATTAGTCCTTGAAAGCAGAGACTGGTGTATTAATGGGTACAAAGTAATCACCCTGGGTAAAGATGAGTTGAGTCTGACCCTAGCATTCTAAATAAGAGATTATAAATTAATGATGTAGCGCTAGCATTACCCTGAGAACTGGTTTAGTGTTCAGCCATTTCCTTAAGTGCCCTGGACGCACTGGATGATGCAGTCTGACGGTGCACATGCCGCTCGAGTTGCAGGGAAATTTTAACTTTTGTATAAGGCTGTTTTTTAAGTGCTAAAAATGTGGAATTTTAAAATACATAAGTGTTTTAAGATTTGTGATCGGAAAAACAAAATATTTATCTTGTTCTAACGTTTATTAATGCATTTCCTTTTTCTAGAAACTCATTAATATACAAGGAAATTCAGTGAAAGTGAAGTTCCTAAATTTGATTATGACAAATCCAGTTCTTGGAGCTGACATCTGCCATTCTTTGCATACATGTCTACATACATAACTTCCTGCTTATACTATTGGTCAGTATACTACAAAAGCAAACTGGAAACTGAGCAAAAATACCAAAAATCTTTGCTTAAAGAATCTTGTTAATGATAGGCAGATATCAGTTTTACCTGATAAAGATATTACATGAAGAGTGACACATACAAAATACTTTTTTCTCTTGTAATTCTAAATACATTGATGTCGCCTGGTTATAAACTGTCACTTTCAATTCAGCATTGCTTTTCTGCTTTATACGTTTCTGTTTACATGTTCTTTATCTCTCCTGTTTGCTCTCCATGCACTTCTCTCTGTTTTGTTTCTTTTGTTTTTTCCCTCTTCTTGCCTGCCACCATGTGCTCTGTCAAGGCAGAGATAACTCTGCCTCACAGGCTGAGGGAGGAGCACTTAGACAGATGAAGAGTAAGTAGAGACTGCGAATCAATTGCATTTAAGCTAAATCACTTCATCCTGTTTAGATACGTTCAGAGTTCACAGTTGTCCTTCCCACTTACATGACATTTTATAACATTTGTCTAAATTCTAGAGCATTTTAACCTGTCCATAGCATTTTATGTAAATAACTTTATATGAGATGTTATTTCAAACCATATGTATCCAATTTATCAAAGCAGCTGTTCTATCACCCTTTGAAAACTGAACTGAAAGAAATTTACTTTTAAGTACAATGTGACCGTAATTGCTGTTAACAAAGGCAATGTTTGAATGATTACCTACATTTTTTTTATCTATTTTTACCCAATGCCGCATGGTTTTCCTGTCAATACAGTGAGGACTAGTATTAGTGCAGAGTGACTGTATTCCAGGTAAAACAACATTAAAAAAAAAAGATTTTTACTAAGATTTCAGAATCAGTGAAACGGCAACATAAAACACAGAATAACAGAAAATTCAACATTACAATCTAATTAAGAAACATTTTGTAACAAGTACAGCAGGCGAGGCGTTTTGTTACCTTAAACAAAGCTGTAAGTAAACGCACCATTAAAGTATAACCTGGCTATAGCATAAGTGACAATTATACCTTTTTACAGTCTCTTTATGTTATCTGTGCGCTTTGTTCAGCAATTATCCAACTGTCCTATCTGTTCATGCTCCTTCTGCCGACCAATGGTAGGAGAGCAATAAAAGACTTAAAGCTAAAGAGTGGTGTGTGCTCGCTAATGGCATGAGTTGCGTGACACTGTTAAACAAGTTGTTTAGTGGTCATAAAATGAAACACCACCAACTCATTTGAGAGCTTAAGATGAATTTACAGCTCAAACACTCGTTGTCGCCACAGCAGCAGAACAAGTGGCTAATTCCAAATGCTGCTGCAACAATGGCGATGGTTACGAGTCCTTTATTGTCCTGTTGCTCTTCTATTGAGAACAACCGCTTACCTTTTATATTGTACTGCGCACATTTTCATCTAATGATTTGTTCAACAGAATTAACCAGTAGTGATAAACAGGCCATAAAATTAAAAACCTTCTATTAATCTTGGAGCAACAAACCAGGCGGCTGAATGAAGAGGTTTGTGTCCCTGTAGTTTTCTGTTTGTAAGGGTGCAAAGGATCCTGCTTTTTATATCATAGGTCATAGCTGACCTTAACAGCAACACGCCATAGGAACATGTCTCTTCATCAAACCTCCACCCTCTCTCCACCCACATCCCAGGCTAAATACAATCATACTAGCAAAGACTCAAAAACACACATTTTAATCTCTTTTCAAAAAGTTGCAAGCACACCAATTTAGAATGTGTCTTTTTTTTTTTTTAAAGATACAGCTGTTTAATGTTGTTTAGCTGTTTTTAAGTTTGAAAAAGCATTTAATCATGCTTATGTGCAACTGATCTAGTTACATTTTAGCCCAGGATATTTTAGATTTGTACCTCTCGTGCGATGTACTGAGCTTTTTAAAATGAATTTAAATAGCTGTCAAAGGTGTTTCAGCTCTTTCTTTTTTATCCTGAAGCTTTACACAGGCCACAGTTTCAATCAAGCACACATTATAAAAGGCTTAGTGGTGTCACACACAGGCAAATCTCTCTCTCTTTCGCTCTCTCACTCGCTCTTTCTCTCTATCTCTCTTTCTCTCTCTATGTGATGCAGAAAATATGAGGGACAGCTGTATGTGTCTTGAAACAGTTTATCAGGTCGAGCGAACTGAATCTTGGTCTGGCTGTGGGCACTGAGAAGCCGGGGATTGAAACACGGTGTGCGTGTGTGCGTTTGTGTGTGTTAATTCCTAGCTGGCTTGCCAATGGCTGGCTGTCACTTCCAGTTACGGGTGATTCCTTTAGATTTCCCCCAACTGTGATGATAGGTCTTTAATGGAAAGCTGTTCTCTCCTCCCCACGAGAGAGACAGAGAGAGCAGGGAGAGTGAGGAGGGGTGGCACGCTAGCGAGTCTTTGTGTCCGGCCGGAGCATTGCGATTGTCTCAACAGGGAGCACTTTTTCAGTAGGACTCTTTTTTTGTTTTGTTTTTTCCATTCCACACATAGAGGATGAGTAAACAATGAAGGATTGAGGATATTTATTTTCCTAGAAAAAAACATTCGCAAAAACAGGTGAGGTGTCCTTTTGTGCGTTTGCTTCAAAATATTCTACATTTCAATCCTGTTATAAAGATATGTGTAACTGTTAGTTGTGCACTAGAGCATCATCTTTGAGCTTTTTCCATTTACACTTTAAATGTTTTCTTGCTTAAGAACTCAAACGACAGCTGCAGTGGTGCTTCCATTGCAGTACTTTATGGTTTTCTTTATGGTTAGTATAATCATTTTGAAAAGCTGATCTAAATGTATAATTGCATAAATTAGCGGCATATTTTGACATTGCCTGATTGGCATAGGACCAATTTTATTTTTCCTTTAAAAGTGAAAATGAAGTTAATTTTCAATTGCATTGAAACAGAGTTTGAAGTTGAAGTGTAGTTAAATTTGTTGAAGGACTCATTCAGTAGATTATTGTAAACGGGAACTGAATGTATATCTTTTTAGGGTGTTTAACAGCAGCTGAGCTGTAAAGATAATGGTCAGATGACAATGATAGAGACTGTGTGTCTCTGTTCTTTGAGTTCACTGTAATGAAAGTATATTTAATTGCTCATCCTCATTTAATCCTGGCTCACTCCAGCTGTTGGCCGATTTAACAGTTGCCCAACGATATTTACGTCTCCAGCAAACATTCGACCCCAGCAGGAATAAAGGCAGATGCCAACCAGAGTAATCAAATCTAAAAAGAAACGTATCTAGCTTATCCATGAGTGAGGTTTAGAATACCATTATGACCTCCCATCATTGTCCAACATGCTCCAGGTCAGCATTGTTACCTTGCTGATTGGATGAAATATTTAACAGTGAAATGCCACTCAAGCTCTTCTTCTCCTCATCAGTCTATCTCTCTCAGTCTGTCTGTATCCATCTCTCTCTGCTCAATCTTTCTACCTGGTTTCACTTGCCTGCTCCGTCCTTTTGTCCGCAGGCGCAAAATCTTTCAACATGATGTCCCCCACCGGCGACAACTCGGAGCTGCTGGCAGAGATCAAGGCAGGGAAGAGCCTCAAGCCCACACCTCACAGTAAAGGCTACACCACTGTGTTTTCCAACAGCGGGCCCACAGGAAACAATGTAGGTCACTTAGCTTCCTTAGCTACAGACAGTGACTCATGCAGAAGGGATCGTTCTGAAAGTTAACTCACAATTTTTACCATCAACTGTGGATTTGATGTCACGCTCTCTATTTTAAATGAACTATATGCAAATCTAACCACATTCTGGCCTGATTTGTGAAAGTCAAAATCTCACTCTCTTTTAGCCACATGTGTTAAAATTTATGTGACTCCTGTTTGTTTGTTTTTTTCCATCTGTGCCTTTATTTCTCTTCAGGAAAACTCTACATCTCCAGAGAGTCGATCATCTAGCCCACCAGCCAAACCGCCATCCCCTCCGCCAACCAGCACACCAGTGACCTCACAACCCACCAATCCGAGCCCCAGCCCCAGTCCCAGTCCCAGCCCCAGTCCCAGCCCCAGCCCCAGCCCCAGCCCCAGCCCCGCTGGCTCCGGATCTGGCAGGACCGTGTCAACATCTGGGAGCAACGAGCAGCTGTCCTCCAACTCTGTGATCAATGGGAACAGTGGTGGAGGCACAGCAAAAGCGGATTCAGGGAGGAAGACGAGCCTCACAGATGTTGAGGCTCTAGTGCCTACTCACGATGAACAAGGGAAAGCCATCCCTGAATGGAAAAGGCAGGTGATGGTGCGCAAGCTTCAGGTCAAGATGCAAGAGGAAGAAGAGCACAAACGCAAGGTAGGCATAATGGCTGAGTGTCATTAGCTATCCCATTTGTGGGCCTATAAATTTAACAGTGTACAGTAAAAGTGACTAGAAGTGACTTCAGATTCAGATCATGAGCAAAGCAAAGGGGATAGCTGTTGCTTGGATTTGAGCGTGGAAGTTTGTGATTTTGAACCACAGACAGTATAAAAGATGGACGTAGCTACTGTTACATCACCCACTGCTTCTGCAGTCTTGTTTTGAAACCTCAAGATGAGCGTTTTCTCCATCACCGTCTTGATTTTGGGAAAAAAAAGGATGTGATGAGGAGTTTTGACTGTGAAACCACATACTCACTGGCAACCACAAGACATTTTCACAGATAATCTGCCATTTTGAAACATGGTATGAACAAGATTTGCAAAAATAGACTTTTTAGCAGGTTTAAAGCACTTCCTAGCCAGAAACTACATCCATGTTTTATACTGTCTATGCTTTGAACACTGGCATTGTGCGAAGGCATGTTTAATTTAGTTCCATTTTTGCATGAGATCATTTTTGCTCTTTGTGTTGGCTTTTCTTAGAAGTCGCTAGTTTAAAGCTAAGCATTCAGTGGGATCATATTTTTCTCAAGGACTACAGCCAGCATACACTGATGCACAGTCATAGCACTATATTATGACTATTTAGACAAGATGTTAATTTGCAGTTTGTACTGGAACAATCTGAACACTTGCTAATCCTGTGTAATACAAGAAGGACCCTAGTAGTATGTAACATGCTTGATTAAATTTGACTGATTAATAATTTACTCCTATCTAAGGAATTGTAATGTTGCACCACTAAACAACAAGCTTAAACACACTGCTCAAGTGCAGTGTTTTAATTGTTTAGTTACATTTTTTTCATAAAAACATTAAACTGGTAACACATAAGCTAATAACACATGAAAACATGTTCACGTCCACAAAATGATCATCTCCTTGTTCTCACATTTTTCAATTATTTATCCACTTCTTTTGCATTTCTTCACATGTTTCTTGTTCGTATTTGTACTTCTTGCCAATAGCAGACCTTTTTGGAGTGCACTGAATTGAATACTTGGCTACAACAACCATCACAGAATTTGGCACACTTGACTAATGAGTTCACAGTGTGGGCTGGTGTTTGATGGTGGAGTTTTGCTGTTCCAAGTTCTTACATGCTGATTCAGTGGTGTGATGCCGGGTCCATTCACACTACAAGTCAACCATTATTGATACCAACAGTAACACAGATAGCATATTAACAATACTGAAAACTTGTGTCCATTGAGGATTTTTTTTTTAAATTTAAATCATCTCTATCTAATCATTGTAGCAGTCTTTTTTTTAATTTCCCCAACATCTTTTTTGGGGGGGGGAGAAGCTGGCAGGGTGTGAGCAGATCATGATCTCATAAAGAGTAACGCCAATGGTTTGCAGTGTCAGTGTCCTTGTAGTAGAAGTGTTGTGTAGATGCATAAAAAAAATATCAGACAAAAGTAAACACTGGCTCATAAAAACAGAATAGAGCCTTTTAAGAGGCATTACGCAAATGTTGTGAAACATCTGCAGTGTTAAGTGCCTAAAATACAAATACTAACATGTTGTAACTCTTGCATGCCAGTATTGGTCTAGCTAACATATAATTTCGCATATAACTCAACAAAGTAGTCACTGTTCTTTGACTCAAAATTCCATTGGAAAGCTTTGTGCTTGTAATCAGGCAGTGCCATTGCACCACTAAATCCATGTAAATCCTGTGTGTTAGGATGGATTTGCACTGAAGCGTGTGTTCGTACCAGGAAATTCAAGCTGAAGGAATCCCTCCCTCCTTCCTCCTTTTTTTTTCCTTGTCCTATTGGTCTCCTTTGACCTCTGATTTAGTTTGCATCAACTGGGCAGTACCAGCCTCTGGAATGGCACTACTCCCACGCCCACAATGCCATTTTGGGCCCATTTGGTGAACTGATGACTGAGGCCGACCTGAACCGAATTGAGAAGCAAATTGAGAACCTACAGGTTATGCATAAGGTATCAGAAGTCGAGAAGGAACTGAGTGAATTGGAGCAGGAGCTTCACCAGCTTCTACCAGTTTCTGCTGCTCTCAATCAGGGGCACTTCTCAGTCAATCCAAAGCAGGTGCATGGCAAAGCTGAAGATCTTCCAGCCTGGTGCAGCAAGATTTCTACCCTCCTAAAGAGTATGGCTATCCTTCTTGCCACTCTGGGAGGCAAAGAGATAGACATCTTGGATCTTATATGTCCTGGATATTCCCAAGAAGACACAAGAAATGTGAGCACAGGTCAGTCAGTGGGATCAGCTGGAATTATGGGACGCTCTCAATCCTTTTCAACAAGAGAGGATGTAGAAAAGGAAATAAAGCAGTGCGGCGTTTCAGTGAAGAACCTAAAGGCTAATTATGAAGTTCAGAATCAGCCGCAGTCTGCAGATAACCAAGCAAATAGGGTTTACAAACGCAAGAGGTCACTCCCTGTGGTAAGTGAGTCTAGTTATCATCCAGAGACAGTCTGTGAGGATGAGGTCCCTTGTTCCTCTGCTTCCATACTGGAATCCAATACCAATGGTGGTTTAACTTCAGTGGAGGAATCAGTCTTACCACTTGTTGAAGAACCAGCTATCACCGCATCTCATGCTCCTAAGACATATATGTCTACTGAGGCAATGGCACCAACTAATATTGAACAGTTCAGCCAGGTTCTTTCTGCAGACCCTGTTTTAAATAATGATCAACTAACAAGAAGCTTGGAGGTGCAGACAGATCTAAGCTATGTCCAGGAATGTATTGAAATGAGGAAAGAGAGAATTGTCTTCCTGTTCCTTGAACATTGGCGGAAGTATACAGTCTCTGAGTCTTATCAGACTAGATATACTGGCAGGAGGCGAAATCATTTAGATGTGGACTGGGAGGACTACAGCCAATTTAGTGCACAGATTGGTGGAGAGATGCACAGTGAAGACGATAAACTCCTCCTATTTATGAAATCAAAGCAGGTAGTAGGGAATCTGATTGGCCACTGGAGGGCAATCATGAGTCAAGTGCCCACACGCCAGATCCGCCGGCTGAGTCGTGCTCAGATGATCTATTGGCCACAGCATTTCCTGCCGCACATCAACGGGTCAACTGTGAGCTATGAAAGCCTAACTCTTGACCTTTTCATGCTTGGCTATTTCCAGCTATTGGAAATGAACATGTCTCGAAGTGAGCGGAAATTCCGACACCTTTTATGCTATGAGATGTTTGACCGTCTTGGCAGCCACAAATGGGAGGTCATAAGGCAGTTTCACAAGGAGGTCATGGAGGAAATTGAGTGCGAGAAGCGAGATTGGGCAGATGGTTTTGAGGACATAAAAGTCAAGTACTTTGGAGACTCGGGTGAGGGAGGAGGCATGCTGACAGCATCGCTACATTCCATGTCTCCTGACATGTCCATAATGTCAATGCAGGAAACACTCCCTCCCCCACCATCCCACCCACCACCTCCTGAACTCCCACTTTCGAATGCACACTCTGCACCACCTGCACCATCACAACAACCCTCCTTACCAGTCTCACATTCGGGGGTTTCTGAAGGTTCGTCACCTGCTGTGGCTCACGATAGTCAGTGTGTGGAGCAGGGACCCCCCAAGGACTCAGTGGAGGACAGTGTTCAGGGGAATGTCAGTTTAAATAAGCCTGCAATTTCTAATGGGAAAGGTTCAGAGCAGGACCACATGCAGGACTTGGCAAGCGTGCAACATGTTGAAGCAACAGCTAAAGTTGAGACACTTCCAGAAACAGCAACACCATGTCCAGTGAAAGATGCCCAACCTGTTACTGTTAAAGTCAAAGAAGAACCCCACGTTGATAAACCTCCACCCAAAGAAGAACCCAATGAAGATTCAATTAAAGTCATCTATGAGCTTAAAGAGTTCAGCAATGAGGAAATCATCAAATACATTGACCGAAGCTTTGCTTTTTGGAAAGAAAAGGAAGCTGAACTTTTTGATATCTAACAGCTATGTAGGCTAAGGTTGTGCTGAAGGTTCACTGCTAAGATCAATTGTGGAAAACTAGCACGCACAGTGCAACATGCTGACAAGAGAACCTAATCTGCTTTGTTAATGTTTAGGTCATGTCACGTAATGGACTTAACTGCAGCAAAGAGCATCCATGCTGCTGTGCTAACATTACCGCTTCTGTATGTTTAAGTGGAGGAAAGTATGCATTGTATTACAAAAGATGCACATATTGTGTGAAACCAAGAGCTTTTCAGACGAAGTATGATTGATTGCCACAAAACACAAAGGAAAAAAAAGTTTAAAAGGAAAAGATTTGCCATAAAAATCAATGCTGTTTGTTTCTTTGGGTCATCTTTGTAATGGGGATGATTAGTAAAACTCTGCATAGTTGTTTTACACTGAATATTTCAGACTGCGTTTATGTGAGGGTTTTATCCCATCTCATTTTCATACAGTAGGTGATTAATTGGCACTGGTATTAGTAATGTGCATAAGAAGATGTGGCTCACTTTTAAGTGACAGACTCAGGTCTATAGATAACATCCATATATTCCACCGACTTTAAAAAATGACATGGAATTGCACACAGTTTTTGCTACATAAAAGTTACATTTCCATTTATCTTTCTTTCTATGCACATGATCAAACGTGTCCCTTTTTCTCCTCTTTGTCACATTTTTAGCCAGTGAACTCACACAAAAACAGCAAGTGACAGCGAGTGAGCAGCATCTGGCCTCTGTTCTACCTTCATTCTTGATAATTAGTGAAGGGGAAAATGGCCTTACTGTCTAAATGGTTCCTTTTTGCTTGAACTGAAAGAGAAAGTAGCTCAGTCTTTAGTGGGTTTGAAGTTTAGAACTACTTAGTGGTTCACAAATGTCTTTGTTTAAATTCAAGTGGATTATTTACTTATAAGGTGTGCCTTTTAATAAACATTACAGAATTGGTGAAATATGGTGAAAATGGTTCAAAAGTTACAATTATTTTCTCTGAGCATATTTAAAAGTATTCACCAGTCAAAGCTTTAACTTAAATAAAACATCACATTAAAATGTTACAACTGCTTTATGGTGTTTATTCCATTGTTTGCTTATGTTATTATATAAGTATATTTAAAATATTGGCTCAGAGTTTCCATAATTGATTTCATGTTCTTCTATTTATTGGTTTCTAGGTTGGTGTTATAAGTAAATAAAACTGTCATTTTTGGGGATTAGCAGATTTAAGCAGCAATTAACCATTTGGAGTTTTTGCACTGATGCACATGTGTGGCAAAAAGGCCAAAACAATAGATTACCTAAGATATTGTTTCCATCCTTTTGAGAACTTACATAACGACACTGATTTACCAATGAAAGAGCAACTGTCAAACACACACTCTTCAATGTGTAATCCTCAAGTGCAGTGCTTGTCGATGCAATAAACCGCACACTACACACTATTCTCATAGTGTCTGTTCTATTGCATCAAGATTACCTTGGAATAACCCTCTTAACACCCCCTGCTGTCCTTCTATCTGTGGCTTACAGGAGCCATAAGGAGGTTACAGTGAATCTTTATCAACTTGCAGGTCGCACGAGAAGGCAGTCAGCTGGTAAACCTAAAGCCACTTTCTATCAAACTTTTTCCCCTTTGCACAATATTTCAGGCAGAGTTGGAGCACGTACACAATGCAGTAAAGAGTGATGTTAGTAACAACACTGCCTTAACAGATGGGCAAAACTATAATAGACTATGATGTAATCTGCTGAGCTTGCACAATGCGCTCTTGCATATATGGAACTGGAGGTCAAGTTGCTGTAGTAATTACAGTATCAACAGAATTAGTCTTGACTGAACTACAGTTTATTTGTTTATTTTTCTTTCATTAGACAAAAAATAATGCTAGATTCAATAAAATTACCTAAAACTATTATTGATTATTGAAATAGCTGCTAGCACAGCAAAGTCTAGGCAATAACATCATCTTAATAATACAATGTCATTTTCACACTTCCAAATTTATAAATCTAATAGCCTACAATTGTTATAATCCCAAACAGTATGCAGGCACAGCAAAGGGTTGTGTGTTCTGACCCTTGTGGATGTCCACTGACACTACAAATATGGCCCACAAAACCAAAAAACTTTATTAAGCCCATCAAGAGAGCTGCTTAATTCGTATTTTGCAGCTTTTTCTTTTTTAATTGGTTGGCTTAACTGTCACTCTTACTTAACTGCCAGTTGACTTGATCACACTTAGTTTTAAACCTTTAATAGCTACTATCAGCTACTTTTTGGTGAAGAGTTTTGGTGGGGGGCGGTGTAAATTTGTTTATTTTGGTTTGTTTTCTCCATGTTTTTTTCTTTTTCTTTTTCTTTTTTTTTTTTTTGAGGCAAAATTCCCAGGGGACTCATTAAATATTAATTCCATAGATAATCTTACCTGGATTCACACTGGCTAGGGCAAGTGAAATCCTTCAGTAAAATGAATGCAGAAGGGTAATGTGTCTAGTTGGGCGAAGATGAGAAATCCAAGATGGCTGCCCTCTTTCTCTCCCGCTCCACCTCCAGTTACAGCCTGAAAGGGAAAAAAGGGATCCAGTTACCATATGTGTACACAGAGAATATCCTGTAAAACACTGTCCTTTTCAAAGGCTTTGTTTCATTTTAAACAAACAGCAGAAGCAGACATTTTGTGAGATCTGTTTGTTTTGGTGAATTCATACATTAGTTTCAACTATATTGGGTTACCATTGTTTAGGTTCTTAAGTCTTACATAAAGGCCATTTGTTTAAACTGACATTTGAGAATCTGCACAAACAAACAGACTGGACTAACATTTCATTACAGTTGTTCTTTATGCAGGTGCTTGCCTGCTTTAGTGATGATTTATGCAGTGCTACCGACATAAATCATCTCAATATCACCTTTAATTTAATATAATAGACTCAATAGTAATTTCCAAATATTTCAAATGTTAACACATCTATTATTATATCCAGGTGTATTATAACCAGATATTTTAAAAATGATCTCATGGGGCACATCTGTTCATGACTGTGTGCTAACCTAAAGGTGAAGACTGAGATTACTACTTTTTTAAAGAAGAAGGTTGCACACAAGATGATGCAAGTGAAGTCTGTAGCAGAGTTAGCTACTTAACTGACTGAAGAACTTGCTCACATTTACCAAATACATGTAGTACATATTTTGCACTCGCGATTTCTCTTAAACTTGACACAAGTCTCCTCACAACAGAAGATACTTTAAAAGTACAAATTCATTGCTGACTGCTGTGGGCCCCTATCTCTGTCTCTCCCCGGACCCCTCTGTCCCCTTACAGGCTGAGGAGGAGGCGGCACGCCTGGCGTCAATGCCAGCCTGGAGGAGAGACATGATGAAGAAGAAAATGGATGAAGAGAGGTGAGTAGCCAGTGTTACTCAGCACATCTCATTTTTGGTGGCAGATTAGTAGTGCTTAACCCAAATGGATGACATAAAGGCGCTCTGGGCTGGAATAAGTTGGCAGAAAACACTTAGTGGCTGTGATGCCACCAAAACATCCAACCAGTTGGGGGGTTTTGTTACTAGAGAGTTTTTTTTCACAGGAAAGCACGTTAAATGCTTGCCATTGCAGGCCTTCTTTATTAATTTACTGTTTATTTGCATTTCAAGAAGCTCTTCTGCACAACTATGTTGTACTTCTCTATTTCAAAAATATTCAAAAATACCCAGCTTACTAAACATATTTTTTGTGTTTGCATTGGGAAAATGTTGGACCTAATCAAAACTGCAGGTGCGTCATATGCTCATATGCACTAAAAGTAAAAGGCTAGTTTTGTATCTGTTTTTAAATCCATAAATCAGAGCCTGGAAGAAGTAAAAGAGTCGAGAACTTTACATGAAAGGTTTCATTCATTTTTTTCCTTCAGTGGAAGCAAAAATATATTGACTAATTCAGCTTTACCTCAAGATTTGTGCGATCTTTAGCCTTCTTTGTGACATTTATTGTTGAACAATTTGAACTTGATGTTTAGAGTATAAAGTGTACTTCCTATTTTGTCACTTGCACGTGTTAAAATTATCATTTAATTGCTTTAACTTGTGAATTAACTGCTGTTGCTGTTTAAGATATTTAAACCTTGTCTTCTTGTGCTCACCATCTCCTGATGTGACAGGGAACAGAAAAGGTAAGAAAATTTTATTCATTCTGCTTGATACAACACGTAACACAAAATGTGTTGAATGAGAAATTTGTTAGGTGCTGTGAGTCTTCTTTAATTACGTTTAAAAAGAGCAAAGAAAAAAAATTTCATATACAGAAAATACAGTACTATTCTTTTAACAGTAAATACTGCCCAAAAAGTGAGATGCCTTGGTGGTGGTTTGTGCTTCTGAGTGCTTCGTGTCTTGAGATGTGGTCATTTGCATATGTTAGAAGTAACAACTATAAACTGAAGATTTACTGTACAACTCTAACTACTGTGAATTATCCTTTATGGGTGCACGTAGAAAAGAAGAGGAGCAGGCCAAAAAGGTGAAGGAGATCGAGGAGAAGACGGAGTTGGAGCGAATACGAAACCTAGGCTATGACGAGACCAAACTGGCGCCCTGGCAGCGGCAGCTCATTTTGAAGAAAGGGGATATACCCAAATAATAAACAGGATCATCTCCCCATCCTCTGCCCTGCAGCGCTCCCCACCCCAACTTATACCAATGCCTCCCCCTCCCTGATCCTGCATCCCACACTGCACAGGTCCACAGGGGAAAAGCTGGTCTTCCTTTAAACTGTGTGTTACTCTTTGGCCTCCAGACACACAGGGCCATGCTGTGGCTGCTGCTGTCCACACGGGCTCTGAGGCTCGGCTTGGGATGACCCTGCACCTGTTTTATTGACACAAAATCTTGTTTTTTTTCTTCATTTTTTTAAAATTAACAACAGTTCTGAGATGCACTGATTCTTGTGACCCGATAAATGTATGTGTCCTGAACTTAGCATCTATCCGCTTTCCTGCAAATCACTAGACTAGACAAAAGTTAGAACATTTAACAGACTTATAATAGAAAGAGACTACTTTTAAGCCTATATGCCAGACTCACTCACCTTTATGTAATGAATGGGGAAAAAATACTCATGAAGCAGCTAATGCATTCTATATGTAGATAGTGTTACATCTCCATCATGGCTTAGTCATGACATTTTTGTACCAGTCTCATAGAAGCGTTTTACTGCCACGGTTGCAATTCTTTTCAATTTTTTAAAGCAAAATCTCTGCTCAAACGTATCAGCGTCTCGTAGTTAAGCTTGTCGTGCTTTCTCAGCGGATTTCAAAAGATGATAAAATATCCTATTTTTCAAAAAGAAAATGCAAAATGATATAGATTGATTTTCACTGGAAAAGGATAAAAGAATCCAAATGAGATTTTTCAGTGTGTGACCTAAACTTTAAACTTTAAGCTGTTCTGAGCACGAATGTTACATGTTGTGTGCATGTGTTGCATAAAGCGTATCAAGTTGTGTTGTTTTGTTAAGCATACTTGACCCAGGGGTTCCTGGATATTCTCAAAGGAAGAAAAGAAAAGACACAGAAAGTCTTACTAGGCATCCTCTATGTGAGCATAGCCTTTAAAAGAAATGCACATCGGCAACTTACAGCAGTCGTCATCTTCACACTAAATATTTCAAAAGTTAGAGAAAAGACAACATTTTGTCCTGTGTCATGTTCCGGTCTTTGTCCCACTAACCTGGACTCTAAATCTTTGATGAGCAGATCTGCTTACACACATAGTCACGATACAAATTTTGTGAAACGACAGTTTCAGTAGTCGACCCCAGTGACTACAAAAAAGCTGATTTTTCTTTTTCAAGTATTCTTAATGATTCGCACATCTGTTGGGCACAGTTTGGCCAACAAATAGAAATTTGGAAAAGCTGTGTTGAATACTTTCGGCAGAACTGAGGAGACATACATACTGCAAGTTTTACCAGTTCACGCATTTGCACAGTGGAATTTAAGTGAGAGTAAAGCTCTTAAATGAAATTAAATCATGCTGTGTTTGTCCGGTGGTTAAAAACATGATGTTTCATTTTTGTTGGATGGACATTTTTACAAGTATGCACACGATGTCACATGAATATCATGGGACTGTTTGATCACTTGGATATATTCTAATTCACTTTCATCGGATGCCATATGATATTGAAATTGAGGATGGTGTAAATGTCATTGCCATTTGATTTTCTTTATATATAAACTGTGTACATAGTGACCCTCAGCATTTTGTCACCTCATTGTTTCCACATTGCATTATAATACATGTCTCAGCCTTGCTTGAATAGAATATTGGTTAATGTGTAATCATATTTTCAGACTGTTAAAGTTGAAGAAATTAAATCTTAAATTACCAAAAAAAGAGAAAATGTGTGCTTCGTTTTTTGTGTTACTTTCCAAAAAATATAATACTTGTGCAACACTAATTAATTCCCATACAAACTTGTCATGTATACTTTTTTTGAAGAAGCTTAAAATCTTATATGGACGGGAACACACTGGCTCTACACAAAAAATAAATTGTCCTCTAAACCTAAAAACTGGTTGTCCCACTGCTGGCTGCAAGAACTGCAATCAAGCATTTGTGATAACTGTTGGTGAAGCTTTTGGATTGTTTTGTTTAAGCCACATTGGAGACTTATTGAGCATTCAATCCAATTTAAGTTCTGACTTCGAATGGGCCACTTCATTTTGGGTTTTTTGAGCCATTCAGAGGTGGACTTGCTGGTGTGTTTCAGATTGTTGTCCCTTTGCATATGCTTGAGCTACGGGGCGTGAACTGACAGCCAGGCATTCTCCTTCAGGATTTTCAGGTAGAGCGCAGAACTCTCTCATGGATGCCATTTTTGCCCAGTCTCTTTTTTTATTGCTGAATTGTGAACTCTAACTCTAACTAACTGAGACATTGAGCCCTGCAGTTCTTTAGATGTTCCTGTGGGTTCTTTGGTGACCTCCTGGATGAGTCTTCAGTGTGCACTGTTTCAGGTTTCTCATAATGGCTCTCACTGTAGAGTACCAAAACCAAAACTTCACTTTATCTGTAAGGTTCTATTTAAGTGATTTTTTTTTTAAATTAAACACATCTGGTAGTAATCAGGCCTCAGTGTGTCTAGTAAAATTCAACTCAGTTTGATTCATCATGATTATACATGATGATTTAACAAAGGAGACAATTACTTTTTCACATAGGACCAGGTAGGTTTAAATAGATTTTTTTCTTCAGTAAATGAAATCATCAATAATCATTTGAATCATATTAAATGTGTTTGTGTTGGGGTTTTTTCCTCACAGCACTGTATTTTACAGCACAGCACTTTACTCAATTTGAGTGTTTAGTGTTTCTTTACTTCCAGACTCATTCACCCACCAGGCTTGAAGTAATTCATGCAAGCACTTCTTTTAACCTACCCTAACACTCCAGTGGGTGCAATCCTGGAAATTCAGGATTCAGTATCTTGCTCAAGGATACTTTGACATAAAGGGTGAAGGAGCCAGAGATCAAACCACTGGCCTTCAGATTATGCTCTACTTTCTGAGCAACATGAGTCTGAGGCTGGCTCAGCTTTAGTGACTTGTGGAGATATTTGCTGGTGATATTTTTAATCTACAAGGAAAATGAAATGGAAATTGCAAGTTCAAACACGGCTTAAACAAGAGTTGTTTTTTTGATGATTTTAAAATGATTTGTACATAAAACAGATTACCGCACAAAAATGACTGAAATATAATAATAATCATTAAAAAAAAAACAAATGTATTACTTATTAATGACTCATTTGTGGTTAAGCTTGTGAAAATCTGGATTTATGCTTGATGAACACAGTGTCATGCCTCTTATTGGTCACTAGAGGGGAACAACGAGCTATGTAGCTATGTGTTACCAATCAGGTATACAAAAATCAGAAAAAAAAAATTTGTCATTACAAGTTTACGCAAAAGGGAACACTTTGTCTTTATGTATGCGCAAACGGATTTCAGCTACTCAAATGTCAAAATTCTACTTGATGCTCTATAATAATGTATATATATAGCCTATATATTTTTATTTTTAATTTTTTTCAAAGTCAAGGTTTGTATGACCGAGACGAGACTGGTAAATAGGATAATCCAGCATCACAGGGGCAGGTGTTAAATATGAATGGCTAAATATAAGGCTGCTTATCCGTGAGAAGCTGTCTCGCGAGCTGTGTCCTGCTTTCATCGAAACGGTCGCTTATTAATGATTGATTGACGCTCACCTGTAGTGACGTAAAGGGTTCGCTTTAATGGGCGCCTGCAAACACAGGAGGAAGTGGGCGAGTAAAGACGGAGAATGTGACAGAAAGCGGCGGAGGAGTACAGCTGCAGCTCAATAAAAGCTGCACTCTTTCTGCGCGTCGGACAGCAGCTCCGGAAGCACCGGCGGACTGACCCGTGCTGTCAGCGAGTAAACGAGGCTGCTGTCAGAAGCTCTGCTCACTCAGGTAGGGCAGTTTGTTGGACCTCTCCCAGTCTCGGTGTTGCTTGCATTGCGTGTCATCTCGCTGTTTTGAACTGTGGGAATGCGAGGCAGACATTTTTTCCCTCTCCCACCCTAATCCGTCTTACAGGCAGCGAAGTTATTGGAAATCAATTTGGGAGTAAGGCGAAATGCACGGAAAAAACCCCAAAACACTTAAAGTGGATTTACAGCAGCGGGATTTTATATTTGAAACCCACATGCAAAGCTGATTTCTCACTGGCTGGTAGGAATGCCACTTAAAGACTTTCGCCAGGCTTATTTATAATAGAGATGTGTTTATAAGAAGTACGCATGTATTAAAACGGGCTTATGGGTCTGCGCTGGACTGTTCACAGAACAGGACAGGAGTAGCCTGCTTATTAAAAAGTTTCTTTTCTTGTGGTTACTGCAGCGTACAGATTTACAGTCCAGCGTAGGAGTAAGTGGTGACTCATGGGTTAAGTCCCTTCATATGAGTTTGAAGGGTATCAAAACTCTGAGTGCTTGTGTGAGAGCGGAACTGGATCACAAGGTGGGTCACTGGAGATTATTTAGGGCCAGACTGTTGCCTTGTTTCTGTTTAAGGTCCTGCTTTATACATTATAACTCCTTTCAATTCTGTACTTTGTCCATTGTTGTAGTTGCTGAAGAGCCCAGACCAGCCAATATTAGGACAGGAGGACGCCATGTCTCAGAGCCAGTCAGAGGACTGCCAGGTCCCTCAGATCGTGGAAAATCAGTTCGCCACAGAACTCCATATATACGAGTCGGGTGATGAGTGCCCTTCGCCAGGCTCTGCAACACCCGAGCCTGAAGCATCCACACCCAAGGAGCAAGCGGAGGATGTGGATGATGATAAAGTGGACAGGCTTGCGGTGCCTCAGCAGGTGGTTCTGAGCACAACAAGTCCTGCTGCGCTGAAGGTTGGCAAGGAGCAAATGATCCCCAAGAAGTTAGCAGTGTCCAGCCGGCCTAAAAACCGACACCACACCACCGTGGTGACATTCCCAGTAGGACTGGAGAACTCCAGCAGTGCGAACCAAAGCCGTCGCTCGGATGTGTCCTGGGACGATTACGACAGTGATGGAGAAGGTTTTGGTATTAGGAGGAACCGCAGGAACCAGTCATACAGAGCGGCAATAATTAGCTTGAATTTTGAAACCTTGGCGACAGAACAAGCAACTGCAACCGAACTGAAACCTGTTAGAGAGGGCAGAGCACCCAGTCCTGCCCCAATTCGCACCCATGGACGTAAGGTACATAAGTTGAGGCCAGGGGGTCTAAGGATAGTGCTCTACTCTGCCCATCTGCCACAAATATATTGCAAATTAGATGAGAACTTGTATGCATATCACAGTTTGATATTAGTTTATGAATTGCTTAGAAAAACAGGCATCCGAGCTAGTCCTTCTAATTAATCATACTTTAACTTATCCAATTACTTGGAGCATGTGCAGCATCATTTTCTTTGTGTAGTTGTGACCTGTAAACACATACACTTCGACTGGGTCTGTCAAGCTCTTTCAGTCTGGTGTAGCTACCAAAGTTCTTAAATGAGCAGAGCTGATGCAGTCTTGTCCTTTTAATAGGTGACAGGGGGAATACCTAATAGTGTCAGCAACATTCAACTTTAGTAATAAAGATGATGGCGTTTTTCCACAATCGACTAGACTAGTGTTCAGGAAGTTTGTTAAAGGCAGAATGAGAAAAGAAAGGAAAAAATATCAGTGACACACATTTATTCCACAGTAACTTCAGGCTACACTGCTGTTTTGTCTCTAGGGAACCCTGGGGAGAAAGAGGAACCAGAGACAACGTGGATCATTCAAAGATGGTATGTCCACCCGTGCGCCGCGTTGTCTGCGTCTCTTAATTGGGTTAAAGGGCTACAAATACTCAGAAAATACCAATTACATTTGACATTTTGAAACTAGATTGCAAATTAATCGTATGCTCAGTCATGAAAACCTCATGCAGAGAAAGCTATAATTTCCATGCCATAGTTTGGAAAGGAGGGGACCGAAACGGAAATCGTTCTCCCTGAACACTCCTGGCATGTTAAATACTTGCTGGGCCTTGAAGGTTGTCCCGAACCGTCAGGCACTGCGACGTCTCCTTTTTGAGATGTGATTTTTTTTTTTTTTTAAAGTAATCTCTGAGATCTAGTTATGTGGAATTGAGAAGAAAACTCAGTTTATAAAACTGATACTGAAGCAGCTGATTGAGAACTGCCTAAACAACACTTCTGTTTGCTTGTTTGCTTCTTTTTAAGTCCTCGAGGATCATTCGATGTTTAACCTGCTCTTTGATCTTTAACCTGCACATTTAACACACTCTCTGTCTACCGGCTGTCCACCTAACTGATACATTCTCACCTCCCTCGTTTTCATTCTCAAATAATCCATCTTAATATGGTGTCACAATCCAGCTTTGGCATTTTTGTGGCATTTGTGAGTGAAAAACAGCAAAATCCACACGTAAGCTGATCATGATAGTAGATACTTTTAGAACTGTGCATTTAGGACTCTATGACTATAAAATTTTCTGAGTTCAATTTGATGTTGATGTTGTCCTCAGCTACACCACGCCTCTACCAGGAAATCCGTGAGCGGGGGCTGCAGTCCACCAACCAAGATGAGTCCCTTGATGAGTCTGTGGTGGCAGAGCCTGCTGCAAATGATCAGGGCATTGTGATAAAGAGCTACCGACCAACCCAGCTCACCTGGAGCCAGCTGGTACATGTCCAAATGCAATGAGGGAATCAAGTATAGGCTAAGAGCAGTCTATAATAATCTTCAGTTATCAATAAAGCAGCGTGCTAGTATAGAAATCATTTTCAGTCCTCACTTCCTTCCGCAGAGAGCACTGTCTGCCTTCTGGGGGGGTTTTTTCCATTGGTTTTTTTTTTTTTTTTTTTTTTTCAAATCAATTTGAATTAAAGTTATCTGATATAAACACTTACTCTTACTGTACTGAATATGTTTTATATAACGGTCTCAAAAAAGTATTCAAAGAAATATTAGTTTCAAACTATTGATTTTTTTTTTTTTATATCACTTTTAAAGGTGAAGGACACCGGTATTCTGGACTCGGTCACACCTCAGGAGCGAAAGCGACAGGAGGTAAGTGTGTGCGTGCTTACATAGCAGCTTACTATATCAGGTTGGCCTGGTAAGGTTAACTTTACTGTGTAACAAATCTCAGATTAAGTTGTCAACAAGAGATGACACAGAGGAAGGTGACAGATTATGGTCATTGTTAAGGACCAGAAGAAATGTAAAAATTGTGTGAGTAGGTTTATTCGTTTAATATGGCACGCACTGGGTAGGTGCATATTGTCTTGTTGAAGGTATCTGGTTTATGTAATGAAATCTCTTTAGCAATGAATAAAATGTGCACTGCAGGCTGTGGAACTGAGTAGTTTGTGGTAAAGATTAATGAACTAATTTGGTCAATCATCATTAGCTTAAATTTAAGATGATGCTGCTCCTTACGATCACTTCACAAACTCAGTCTTTGTAGTAGAGGTATGGGTAAAAGACAGCCACGATATGAGCTGATGGTGGATGGTGCAGTTGGATGAATCCAGAGAGACCAGTAAACCTCTGTGTCACAGCAGTACAGATCAGGTGATCACAAAGCCTGGCCATGAAGAAAACAAGTCCACGATGATTACAATACAAACCAATTTGGTTATTTTCATGTGAGTCATTACTCTCCACGACGCCGCAACACTGGATTTACCGGTTCCCTCATCTTCCAAGTACTACTGACCCCTTTTCTGAGAGGGATTGTGGTGTGCTTCAGCATGCTACAGAAAACCGCACACCACTAAAACTCCGTGGATAAACCATAAATGCAACCATAAAACATTTGACAAGTTCAAAGCATTTCACCCAAAATGTTTACATTAAGAATGACAACTTTTTTTTGCAATATAAAATGTTTTAGGAATATTCCTGATGACAGAATGGAGAGAAAAAGAAAAAAAAAAACCTATGATATGATGATATGCTGCTTCCGTTCACTCAGATAAAGAGAAAAGCTGCCACAGCCTGTGGTTTCAATAAAAACTGATACCAGAATAAGAAACCCCCACACATGCAGTGACTATTAATAGTTTTTTTTTTATACTGGATCGCAGTTTATTAATGCAATAATTATTATCATATTTTATAGTTTAGTAGAATTGGGGACATACAGGGAATTGTTTTTTGTTTTGTTTTTTTAAAAAAGGTGATTAAATGGATTCAAGCACAACATGATTACTGAAGGTTTCGTAAGAAAACTCTGATTTAGCCCAATAGTTTACACAGAGCTTTTGTTTAGGGGGAAAAAGTTCATCCTGAATTCATTTCCTGAATGGAAACCTGTTCTCAGAGAATTTGTCTAAAGGCTCTCTAAGCAGGTTAGGATCCCGCTAAGGTGGGTTCGGGTGAAGTTAATGTAACAACAAATCCAGTTATATTTCATTCCAGAAACTTCTGAAAAGCCAACAAACATCACAAACTGATACTATCTGTGCAGTGTAACACTATCCCAGGGTGGATTTTTCCCTCACCAGCCATCTGAGATGTCAGCTGTTGTGTCAATAGCAAAGGTCCACCCTGTATGCACTACAGTCCCTGAATAAAGCCACACCCTGTGAATGTAATCATTCTCTGGCTACACAGGTGCTTATCATGCTCCTTTGTACTTTTGGTCAACTCATAGGTCTACTTTAAATGGTGAACCAGTTTCCTGCAGTCGTTCAAATCATGTTTTAGGAACTATGAAAGCATTTTATTGAAGTTCAGGATTGCTGAGGTTAATAAAAAATGCTGCACTCCTTGTGGATAGACTGTAGTGTAATGAAGATTTGAGATTCTTGCAACAGAGATCTTTACTCAGTCCAGCACGCAGTGTTACTTATTGACATTTCAAGCTTCAAGTCAGAACTTGTTAGATTTAGCTCAGCTCATGCCCTTTGGTCATTCCTGGAAGGTGTGTCGTTCCCACCTCTTCGTTCCTCCAAGGTTCTAACCACAACACTAGTGGTAAACTAAGATAATGTAAAACATAGTGCTTATTCTGTTATACAGCTGAAAACACACAGCTACTAATCAAGCAGTGGTGAAGTGTCTGCTGGTTTTGCATTCATTACACTTCAGTGTTCTGTGAATTTTAAGATGAATATCTGCAATACTAAAACTGCATTTAGGCATTGCTCCCTTTGAACCGCCTGGTTTTTTTCTTTTTTCTTTTCTTTTTTTTTTTTTTAAAACCACAGCAGCCTTGATAAACCAGAATGCACAGCAGCAAACGCTCATGTTTTATAATGTTGTCACATGCTGCACACTGGGTTTTCTGGCTGGTTGTAATGTAGTGAAGCAGAATGCCGTAAGAAGATGCTATCTCTCTGAAAGGAAGGAGCAAAAACCTATCTCTCTAAAGGAATTCTGGGATATGTAGGAACTCACTACATCACACACATGAAATAAGGAACACTGTGAATTAAAGTGAAAGAACTTGACAACAGCAAGTACATGTTGCAGAGTGAATGGCTCATTCCGATTTACTTGGTTGTGTAACTTGTTGTCTTCACTTGATAGGCCATTTTTGAGATCATCACCTCAGAGCATTCATACCTGCACAGCCTGGGTATCCTAGTACGCAACTTCAAGGAAAGCGAAACACTGAGGAAGACAATGACGGCCACAGAGCACCACCACCTCTTCTCCAATATTGCCGTCATCCGTGACGTTAGTCAAAGGTCAGCGCATGACTCTTAAGGATCTCATAGTCATCATTACTGTATTTTGCTAATTTCAAAAAGACCTTCATTTTTATTTTATTTTTTTCTGGGGAAAGCAGTGATGTCGAATTCATCTGAAACATATTACTTGTAAGGAAAAAGGTTGATTCAGGTAGAGCATTTTCCATTAGCATTTCTGTAGTGTCCTGTAGGCCCCATTTACATGTTAAAACTTGCTAGTCAAACTGGTTCTGCTGCCTATCTGCTCAGAGTGGTATTCCCAGGCTTTATAATGATAATGTGTTTGAAACCAGCCTGTGTGTAATGCAAGCAACTTTATTAACAAAGAGAAATGCCCTTTCATCTTTGAGCCTCTTCTTCGGTTTCCAAGTAAAACAGTATCTGTGAAACTACTGAACGTGTATTGGAAGCTGCTGTCTCAGT
>NW_005187450.1:3076178-3107518 GCF_000239375.1 Pundamilia nyererei
GTCCCCTGTAGTTGGTTTGTTGGCTGGGCGGTTTTCAGGTTTCATTTTCTTTTTTGTTTGTTTAAAATGCACTTTTCAAGAGTGGGGCTAAAAGTCATTTTTCATGTTGATGTTTGTTATTTATCTGTTCGAAACCGGTGAGGCAAAGGTCAAAAGATGTTTCTTCCTGTTACTAAGGTTGCTTAACATTGCCACAAACTATTTCTGTGATCAGTGATAGAAGTTATATCCCAAATACTTTGATGTAACTTAAAGGTCATTTTTGATTTTTAGATTGTGGTGTGAAAGTCATAGGTTTTTGGTTTTTTTGGGGGGTTTTTGAACTAATATACAGTTCTGTGCAAAAGTCTTGAGCCACTTCTTTGTTATTTTGTTAGAAGAGTTAGGTGTTTGTGCAGTTTCCTGAAACATGTGCGCACATGGAAATACATTATACACGGCAAAAACCGTTTGTACTTTAATGTGCTAGAAAGGAAAGCTTGAGTATGGCCACCTTCGTTTTTCAACATAACCTGAACTCTCTTCTTCTCATTTCTTTAAGTAGTGTTCAAGAATATGTTGGCTGCCTTTTGCTCCGTTCTCTGTCAAAATGATCCCACACTCCATCTGTCCAATCCAAGACCGTGTTTCATTGTGGCTTTGTCTGTCTAGATGTGCTTTTACTCCGCTGGTAGTGTGTTTGAGATCATTGTCATGCTGAAAGATGAAGTTGTTGCTGATCAGATGCTTTCCAAATAGTATTGCATGGTGGATCAAAATCTGATGGCATTCTTTTGTGTTCATAATTCCATCAAGCTAATAGCTTGACAATCACAGCTAATCTAATTTTTCCCTAATTGCACTGTTGGGGAAATTTTTTTTTCTCTGTCAAACAGTGTCATCACAGTATTTTTCATTGCTTCAACTAAAGAAATGGTAACAACTGGGTTTTAGTTTGTGTTTTTGCAACAGGCTCCTAGTAACAAAGTGCCCAATCAGTTTAAAATGGGTTCTTTGCTAAGTAGTCTGTTATGTGTGGATAAAACACTGGTACTACCCTTGAATTAGGTGATTTTTTTTTTTTTTTTTTTTTTTTTTTTTTTTTTTGTGCTTGAATAAATCATTGGTCAGTGTGTGTGTGTGGGGGGGGGTGCATTAACTATTTAACTACTTCTCAAAATTTCAAAGAAGTTTGGTTCATTGGAGTCAGAGAAATATTTCATCTGTGCATTGATTGATTTGTATTACACATCAGAAATGTAAACTGTTCAGTGGTCACAGTCAGTTCAGCCTGAACACTCTCTGTATATGTCCTACAGAGGTGGGAGAAATAACATATCTTTTAAATTGTTACTGAACTCTCCCTCAGGTTTTTTGAGGACCTTGAACAACGTCACTCTGACAACCCAGTGATCATGGACATTAGCGACATCGTTCAGACCCACGCTGCTAACCACTTTGAGCCGTACATTAGCTACTGCTCCAACGAGACCTTTCAGCAGAGGACCCTGCAGAAGTTATTGTGAGTAGAAGAACAAGCAAGCTATTGAGTTTCTCCAGTAACATGGCTAAATGAGCTGAACATGTGTCTTTCTGCATCTCTTAGGTCAAGTAACAGTGCGTTCAAGGAGACCCTGAAGAAAATCGAAATGAACAGTGAATGCAGAGGTCTCCCCATGCTCTCCTTTCTCATCCTTCCCATGCAGCGAGTAACCAGACTGCCACTACTGCTGGATGTCAGTTTAAGATTTGCTTTACTATATGAGTAAAAGTTTTTTTGTTTTGTTTTTTAAGAGTGGAACATACAAAGCAACTTAAAAGGGGCATTTAAAAAAATATGGGTTCATGGTCAGCAGGTTCTGTGTGTATTTTCTCTTTTAGTGAATCAGAATCATACATTCATTAGAGCCCGACTGACACAGGATTTGGTAGAAATCCAATACATCAGCCGATATTTTTTTCTTTCAGACACATGAAACATAAACAGAAGCCTGACAATGCAGTTTAAAAATAATCCTGGTTTACTATTTCAACAAGTTGTGGATTACTTGTTTATGCTCTGCCCTTCTCTGCTCAGATCAGCTGATTGTTTTTGTAGTTGCAAGATAGTCGCAGAGTGCCCTCTGGTGGACAAACGTTTTTGAAGGGTGTTTCTACAAAGTCTTTGTGTCTATCCATCCATTTTCTTTAACATTTTTTTTAATTTAAATTATTGACTATATTATTATTGAATTATAAATGCTGATACTAGTATATCAGCCCTGCCAATATATCAGTCGGGCTCTTATGTACTAAGTGTTAACTAATACACAAGAGAGTAACTGGTATTTGTTTGCTCCTCAGACAATCAGCCAGAAAACTACACAAGGAACAGCACAGTACTTTGCTGCTATCTGGGCATTGCACTACATCAATAAGGTACTGAGCACACCTCAGCTAGTATGCATGTAAAGCACTCTGCAGCTTCACAGTTATCATCTGAGAGCAGACTGGGACATTTATGCTGCTATTGTTAAAATTATGCCAACAGCTGGTCACTAGCTGCAATGATGGAGCTAGACGGATGGAGCGAACTGAGCAGATGTACACCATCGAGAAACAAATGGATTTTGGTAAAATCAAGGTGTGCTTCCACACAGTCAAGAAAGAATACACTGATACATACATATGGTTACATTGATTAGTAAAATATCATAAATGATTGTAGTAATAAATAACAATGTCATTTAAAAATTCATATAAAACCTGAGTCCACTTTGCTAACCTGGAATGATAAATCTGTTGATGCTGACAGGCATTCCCACTGGTGTCATCATCGCGGTGGCTGAAGAAGCGCGGTGAGTTGCGCCTCTCACTTGAAGAGTTCAGCATATGGAAGGCTTTCAGCACCAGAAGCTACTACCTGTTTGTCTTCAGCGATGTACTGATTGTCACCAAGAAGAAGAGGTGAGTGGAGTGCCAACAATCGTATTCACCTAAAATACTATTATCTGGATACAGTGGGAAATTTTGAAGCTGAGTATGAAGATGACTGTCAGAGTTAGTTTAAGGCTTTCCCTGTGTAATGATTGAGTTTTTTCATTGATTTTGATGACAAATATTCAAATGATGTATCTTAAGATGATTCCTGGTGGACCATAAGTAGTGGACACCTAAAAGATTAATGGTAGAGTACAGTAGAACCTGCCTGGACATCTGCTAAAGTGGGCAAGAGAAGAGAACACTTAAACCCACAGTTTAATTCACTTGCTTGCTATTTCCTTGTGACTGTAGTGGATACGAAGTAGATCCAGCTGCTGACAGAATATGAGAAACAGAAGAGAGGAGGGAAAGGGACAGAGCAAGGAGAGAGTATGGATGTGGTGCTTGCATACTTGAGATTCTTCGATCCTGCATTCAGCGTGTCAGCTCGACTGACTACAGCTTTCTGTTTTGAGTTAGGGAGAAAGCAAACAATGTCAGCTCAGAGGAACAACACTGGAGTCATTTAGACACTTTTTTAAGTCAAGTGATAGTATCTAGGAGAGACCATTATCAATCAAGTGATGGAGTTTTAGCTGCTTGGGATCTAGGTACATTGACACATGCATAAACTAGGTTTCACAGCAAGTTTGGCAAGACAACACAATAAGCTTAAAACTGCCATGTGATGGACTTTCTTTTTTGTTTTTTTTGTTTGTTTGTTTTCTCCCAATTGTTTGTCCAGTGAGGAGAGTTTTGTGGTGTTGGATTACGCTACTTTAGAGAATATTGAGGTGGAGATGGGTGAGGATGGAGAGAAAAGGGCGCCTACGTCTCCCAAGAACAACTCCAGCTACCTTTCTTTTAGACTACTGATGAGCAAGAACAGTGAAGGGAGAGCAGAGCAAATCTCCCTACTGGCTGAGTCCAGGTACTGTGACTTTCAGACTCCTCTTAAGCTCAGCTATATATATCTCAAAGAAAAGTTTACTTACCCAGAGGTCTAACAACTTCTAATGCTTTATATCACAATGTGATTCTAAAATATTGCTTTCTTTCAATACTGATAGTAGTTCTTTATTCAAAATCACATTTACATTTACCACCTCGAAGACCACATCTAATAGTTTGTGTCTGGCGCTCTCTACTGCCATGAATCTTAATGGCAGCCTAAGATCCTCCCATGTTATGAATTTCACTGTAGAAAACACTGGTTTGTAGTCTTTTTTTTTTTCTTTCTTTCTTTCTTTTTTTTTATTTTATTTTATTTTTTTAATTAATTGTGCTTCATTTTTTTATTTTCTATCACCAAGGGTGGACCGGGAACGATGGATAGTTGCTCTTACAGAACACAAGGAGACAGCTGGCTCCAATAATACTGATGGTAAGCTTGTATTATTATAAAGAATAATAAGTTTAATCACAGTGTGTTTTCCTGAGATGTTATTCATTTGTTATGAACTCCTCAGCACAGTGCAGCACAGAAAACAGATGATTTGCATTCAGTTTTGCCGTCTTATTTGTTTACACAGCTGCAGTGTTCTTCTTCGGTTGAGCTTGTTAGATTTCCTTTGATCCATAAAGAACTTGTAAGAAAAGCTTCCAATAATTCAAACTTCCTACCATTTAGACTCAAAAGCATCAAATAGTAAAAGTATTTTGTTTTTTCTGTCGACACAGATGTAGCCGAATCATTCAAAATTACCTGGCCTGGCGTGACCAATGTCTTTGTTGCTATAAGATCAGAATAGATACAGACATTAAAATGGTATTTTAAAAATGAAAAGTTCCAGAAGAACCAGTCCGTTTACCATACCGACAGCAAAACTATTAGAGGTGGGGTTGCAGCTTGTGTAGTTGAATAGCAAGCATAGCTGTTGACATTTGGGTTTGTTATCAAAGGGTGTGCCACTCCAAAGAAGTTATGGTATGTACTTTGGTGTAATTTTACACCCTGTTGGATATAAGTTAGCTTCCTACTCATTTGTAAGACAGTAAGCTGTTCAACATAGTTTTATGAACTTCACTGCCTTGTGCTTTTCAGGTCTGCCACAGTATGAGGCCACCAAATCCTACATGCCAAAGGAGCCAGATGAACTGGGCCTGAAAGAGGCAGAGCTTGTCATTGTCTTACAAAAACAAGAGGGTGAGACCTTAACTTCTTTCCAATCTGTAATACAATGCAAATTTCACACCATCAAACAAGAGTGTCGCTGTTCTTTTGGTTAAAAGCGCAAAATAAAATGTAAGGTGCTTTAAAGTTGACCTTAACAGCGATCTTCTCCTAGGATGGTGCTATGGGGAGAGAATGCGAGATGGAGTGAGGGGCTGGTTTCCTGATAGCTGTGCCACAGAGATCACCAACCCTGACGCCATGGAGAGCAACGTACAGCGTATGAAGCGTTTGCGCAAAGAGACCAACGTCTGAGACATTGCACTGCTGATGAATCGTACTAAACAAACTATCAATTATAGTAGATGTGGTCCAGCAGTCCATTACCGACTGAAAAACATTGACTGGGCACAGAAAACCATAACCAATCCTTAATGCTATTCTCTGGTCTCAGATGCGATGATTCAGGTTCATATTTCTACCTTGTGCCTTCCATTTCTCTCTACCATCAGGCTATCAAAACACATTATTTGAAACTGTGTCGATCTCTTTCAGGAACAATTGAACAGTAAGGATTTTTGTCCACCTGTACGAATGTGCAGCATAAAGACTTCTTGGCCAAGTGTACATTTTAGTCACCTTGTACAGCTCACTCCAGCCATTTTCTGTTTAGCTGGTTTTTAAGCTGCATTTTAATTTACTTGCTGCAGTAAAATGATCTTTAGATGTAGAACACATTTGTGGATACTGGTACTACACTGTCAATGTCTACAAAGGGTTTTATTACTGTGCTGTGAAAAAGTGACCAAAGTTCTGATTAAACATTTACCACTGTAAATATAGTTGATAACCACACCATTGCTTAAGTCCCTCATCTTTATATGAAATGGGGAATAAAAACAAAACCTTAAACTGTGTCTTTCTCCATATCCTGTATACTTGAAATAAAAAACAGCCACCACTCCAAACATTTTTCCTGGGTTCTGGACTTTTATTTGAGCTTGCATTTTGTTAAAATGTTTGAATACATAAAAAGTTATTTAAAAATGTCAAACTGACCAGATATCAAATTCCATTTTATCTTTAAAAACCATTTGGTGTAAAAACTTAGGACAGATTTAGAAAAACATTTGCTGTTTCCCCAAAACTTTTTGTAGCTGTCACATAAAAATAATGGAAAAAAAACAAGTCTGCATAGATTCTGCAGGCCATCGGTGGTAATCTGGTCAAACGCATGGTGCAAGCTTGTGACGATCGTCAAGTCAAATCTTTATTGCTCAGATCTTATTTGATGTTTCTTCTTGTTGACAAAAAAACTGTAAAAGAAGAAAATTAGCAATTAGTCCACTGTAAGTTTTTATTAAACATTCCTAGCCTTTTGGATTTAGACATTTTGCATGGTGTATAATGAAATGCCTAAAAATGTGCATCACCAGAGACACTATTCAGAGATGCTGTTCAGACAAAAGACAAAAGTGATAGAGCTCAGTGGTGCCAGACTGTTTGCTTAATCAAATCCACTAGATTACCTCAGGCTTTCGTTTCGGACTGTCCACTACAGAGCCAAAAAGTGTATAGGACAAGCTATTCAGCTTTACACTGCTGTAATGCTGCCTAGTTATTTTGCTTTCAGTCCCAGATGCTGAATCTAATGAACACATGTAAAATCCGACATTATGAATATGGTCAAAGCAGACTCACCCGGACGATGGTAAAAGATGGTAGGTGCCGGTGGGCAGGTTATTTCCTACTCAGCCCCACCCTGCTGGGCCTCGGGAGCGGACGTTTTCTCTGCCGATGTGTCACCTCCTGTCTTGGCCTCCTTGTTTTCCTGGCCAGGTTTGCCACCAGTCTGTTGGCGTCTGCGGCGGTAATTGAAGTTGCGGCGGTAGCGGCGCTGGCGGGGCTGCTGATTCTGACCACCTTCACCGCCCTGATTCTCCTTGTCCTCCTCAACGTCCCGCACCGGTCTGGGACGGGGTGGACCCCTAAAGTTAACAAACAAAAAGGAAGAAGCTATAAGCAAACAATAAGGGTACCAACTACAAGGCAGAAATACCATGCAGAAAAATACATCTACTAAAACAAGATGCAGGATTCAAGTGACTAACAAATTGCAGCTTTTCAGCAGCAATTTGTGGATAGGCTGCAACAAAAGGAGAGCTTCTCTATCCAAACATGTGGAGATTACTACTAGTAAAAGAATCAAATAGAGAAATCTTAGTTGCTGGACACAAGACCAGGATGGAAACAGCCCAAATGTTTATTCGCCTATTGTTGCAGCCCTACATCAGTGAAGCCAACATGCAAACCTTGGTCTGAACCTTGGTCGGAAGCCTCTGTAGTAGTTCTGCCTCGCTGGTTTGTTGCCCTGGTCTTGACCTCCCTGGCTCTCGTCACCCTCACCTCCCTGAAAGCAAATGGATCAAACTGGTCAAACGCCTTCTGAACCATAGTTCAGTAGTGACATGCACCACTCTAATGAAACTAGCAAGCTTAAAGAGTTAATATTGAAATAATGAATGAGCATTACCGGGTAGTTCACCGTAACAATCATGGGACCCTATTAGAGTCAGTTTGTAAAATACTGGCAAGGCCCCCGATACACCAAGATTTATTGGTCACAACCACGTGAGGGTTAGGAGAGGGTTAAGAGCCGAGTATGACAATCATATTACGGTCCCGACTTTAGGGACAACTGGGTGTCTGTTTCAGGATAGTAGCCTGTGACAGCATACCTCAGTCATCTCTCCGCGTGGTGGGTTGGTGTACGGGGGCCGGCGGCCGTATCGTCTACGTACAAAGTATGGTGGGTAGCGCCGTCTGCCAGGGTACGTGGGTCTGCGCTGCTGTTGCTGCGAGTCTCCTTCAGGGGCATTCTCTCCACCCTCTCTGCTTTTGTCACGTCCTCCGCTGCCTTGTTCACCCTCTCCATCACTCTGGTAGTTCTCTGGATAGTCTCCTCCACGGGGAGGGCCCCTCCTTCGGGGGTACCGCCTATAGCGGTTCCTGTCAGCAGCATACTTGCTTCCCTGGACTGCAACACCTCCTGGGCCGGTGACATTTGCAGCCTCTGCTCCCTGTGTTCGCAGTAAGATGTTTTTTATTTTTTTTAAACTAGAGAACATTCATGGGATGTTTTCTTTAGAAGCTGGCAGACTACAAAACCAAATTACTAACCAAAGAACAGCTTACCTTCTCTCCCTCGACTACATCAAACTCCACAGTTTCTCCATCTCCAACACTGCGAAGATATTTTCTCGGGTTGTTCTTTTTGATGGCTGTCTGAAATCATAATGGTTCACATTTAAAATGTTTCTAATCATCATAATCATCTGATTTTGGTTTAAATTGTGAAAAGAAAAAAAAAACATTGCAAAGCTTACCTGGTGTACAAAAACGTCCTCTTTTGTATCATTCCTATGAATTTAAAGAAAAAGGAAGAGAAAAAAAAAAGAAGCAGAACACCATTAGAAGTATCCTACGGAGCCACAAAAAGCAGTGATGCCTCTGCAGACTACAACAAAGCGAATGAGTGTAAGGATTAACAGATGCATGCAACCAGAGTTTGGAGACGTGTAGATAATTCATCTGAGCAGCTTTGTAAGAGAATCATAGCCATAATAGGATTGGGAATGTTGCTTCACACACTCACACTGTTGTTATCAGGGTCTATGGAAAGAAGGGATGTGTGGAGTCAACTTACCTGTTGATAAACCCATATCCATTCCTGACGTTGAACCATTTGACTGTACCCAAGACTTTTGTTGCTGTAAAGAAAACAAATTATGATATATTACTGATCATTTTAGATGCATCTTGGTATTTAATAAGACTTCTAACAATGACAAAGTGTAAAATAAGAACAGACCATGAGAAAGTGACACATTTAATGTGTAAGTTAAATATAACTCCCAACTGTCATTCTTATTATAGATCCTGGCGCTTAGGAGTGTCTTGTGCCAGCTGAATTTGGTGTGAGGTAAGCACCATGAACGAGTACCACGAACGAGTACCGACTAGATTACTTCTCGGGTAAATTTCAAGACTGCCCCTATTTTTAATGTCCCCGTCTGCTGTAATGCCACCCAAATCAAAGATTTCAATATCATCATAGCAGGCCGCTGTAGCTAAACACATTGACTTTTAACTACAGCAGACCTACTGCCCCATTTTAGACGCACTACTGAGCGTTCACACGTGGTAGAGTCGCGCCCGGATATGTTAGCGAGCCCAGCTGGCTTGTTAGCATAGCTATGTAGCTGAGATGGTCTGAACCATGTGCTTGGATTACTGCCAGCAGGCGGAAATGAACATAACACATCGGACAGCTTCTATTGTGACCAACTGCTTAGAACGTTAAAAAAATTAAAATAAAATAAAAAATGCCACGGTTATACTGGTTTCAATTAACAGCCAAGGAAATGGCGAAAGAAATCAGCGGAATACACGGCGGACATTTTGGATGGCCTCTTTAGCCATGTAAATAGCTCAAGCTAGCTGGCTAGGCTAATATAGCTTGGCAAGCAACCGTCGGTCGATCACTAGGCCCCATTGAGACCTCATCAATTCCACCGAAAATAGTCGACCATTGACAGTTGTACTATGGTGCTTTTCTGATCAAATCCAAATATAAATCGCTGCTAATTGTAACAGTGAAAAGTTTGAATATAGTTTCGACTGTTTTAGATTATTTTTTTTAAATCTTTCACCGGGGAGCAAGACTCGTGCGAACAAAGGATGGCAAGTCGCTAACGCTAGCTTGATTTCGATATAATTTGTAACCGGTTAAGCCATTTGATATCTCGGTGTTCCACAAATATGGCATTAAAGTTCACTTTAATACATCATTTCCTGCCTGCTTAAAAAGAGCACCGACGTTGGCATATACACACAGAATCTGATAACGGGCAGAAACCTTTTAGTTTACGTGACGGCCGACCGGTACCAGAGCATTCTATGGCGTACGTTAGACGCGAGGAGGCCAATGAACATAAGGGATTAAGTCTAAAATACCTCATTTAAAAAGAATACTCACATGTCTTCTAAAATTATTTTAATATGAAGGCCAAAGTGTTAGCTATTAAAGAATGAATAAGCAGCGGTCTATAAAAACTATAAAAAGCTTGCGCCGTCTAGCTTCCAACCGATACTTTAATTCTGTATCGCCAGCACGTAAACGTTTAGCGTTTTTAGGCACCAAAAGAAAATTATTAAACTTCAAGAATGCTTCTCGTTAGTAAAAGCCAATACACTGAATAGAACACAGCCCATGAAATAATAATTTTAGCCAAAGGGACCAAAAAATATACTGGGTCCCGTTGGCTAAAATAAAAATATCTCTAATGTTAATGTAACAGTGTAATTTAACATGTGCTAACGTTGTGTGGCTCAACGGTCGTGTCTAACGAACGTTTTTTAGTTTACAGTATACTGAGCTGTGGATCGAGTTGACAACCTTACCTGCCACCACTTTTGCGCATTGCCCCTGTGCCATAAAATACGTTAGCTATCTAGTTAGCTTAACTAGCTCCAGCAGTCTTACCGATGACCTTCTTATCCCCCGCGGAAGCTGCGGCTGCCGGGCTGGATGGGCTCTCCGCATCGGCAGCAGGCTGCGGCGGTTGTTGCTGTGTCTCGGCCTCGCTGCTCATTGTTACTTGTTGGTAATGGCTTCAGCCGGCGGCGGCTCTTTGCTATAGTTCCCGGTGCTAGATGGTAACCTGGGCCGGCGGTGGTGGGGGCTACTGCCTTCGGGCTCTCTGCTTTCCTCTTTCCGCTCCCGTTGCCGATCGAACTGGGCAGAATGAGATGAGGTGCCGGAGAACGTTCCTACTCGGAGGTCCGCCCAACTGCCATTCTAATTGGTTGGAAAGTGTAACAGGAAACACTCGCGTTCCAATTAGCCTGAGCAACTGTCAATTTCGCTTCAGAAACGCGTTGGGTAAAATGATTGGGTAAAGGAAACCGTACCTGTCCATTCTCACCACCCCTTCATGATGTCAGAGCCAGACGAATCAGACCACATAACCGTGACAGTTTTGGAACAGTGTCTACTTGGTAAAATCATGTTCTGCTGACAGACCTGGAGCTAATATACATATAGTTTAAAATATAATTGTAGTTATCATTATGCAATACATAAAACTGCATGGAAATATTTCAAATTATCGTGTGTTAATCGCACAGGGGGCAAAGGAAAGTCAACAGCTGAATATTCTGCTTAAGAGATCTAGATTCACGGGTCCATTAAGAAGAAAAACGATGCCTGAATGTTTAAAGTATTTTCAGTTTCATTGTGCACGCTAGTTAAATTAAAAATAAAAAGGTGCATCTATATATATAAAAAGAGGGGTAACTGATAAAGTAATCCATGTTACTTATTACACCTAAGCATTTAAAAAACTAATAATCATTTAACATTTCTGGAAATCTTAATTACCTTAGTCACACCATAATTATCTTTGACTGTCAAAAATTACATCACAGTTTAAATAAGCTGTTTCTGTAAATCATTTAATTATTAACCTTAAACCAAATCTTAGCAGAAATAATGACAAAGTAAGTCAGGTAATTTTCTATTTTAACTGGTTAAAGCCAGTCATCATCCTGTGTGAATTTAGAAACCCCACTTCCAGAGCAGCCGGGCCCAGACTGAGTGTAGGACAACCCCACCACAGCCTCCCCCCCTTCCATTGTCATGTTAATGCTCCACTGGCACTGTTTACGAGCACTGGTCGATGTGTGAAGAGCTTGCGGTTAATGTCTGAGCACCGTTGTCCCATACACAAAGATGGGCTTTAGCAACGACCCCAGAAAGCTTCCCAACAGAGATCCCCCTTTCAAAAAAAATGGGGGGGAAAAAGCCTCCTTCCTGCCTCCATAAGAACAGCGTCTCCATCTGAAAAGCTTCTTTTATGCCAAGGGAACGATGTCCAAGGCCGAGGAGGGAGAGCATGGATGGGGGAGGGGGTCTGTGGAGGCTTAGATCGGTATAGATGGCTGAGATAGAAGAGGTAGCCATAAGTTCAGCAGACGAGTGCTTGGCACTGGAGTGCTTGCCATGGAAGATGTGTTTCACTGTAAAGTGGTCCTCTCATTTCCTCCATAACTTTGAGGTTAAGATCAATTTTTAATCAAAGGCACTATAAGGAAACAGAGCTAGTAACACTTACCAAAGCAGCTCAGATTACTCTGGGTACACAATGTTCTTTCAAAGTTTGGACACTGCTACAGTTTCTCAAACACACATTAAGTTGATAAAGTTTAATCATCAGGTAAATCTGATTATTACAGATGTGAATTATTGAATTATTATTAGAGGGACTATTTATAGTTGGCTTTCACTACTTTCTAGACTATATCCAATGGTCAGTATTGCAACATTTGACACCCTTTGACACTTAATGAAATCCTTTTGAATAATTTGATATAAAAAGAATCTGCAGCATTTATAAAAATGTACAGAAATTTATTGATTGGAAATAACACAAAGTATGACCACCATCCAATTCTTTGTTCAATTAAAAAAAGAAAAAAGGTACACAAACAGTCTTAATTTGGACTTGACAGAACAACAGCAATGAAGCAATGAATTTAAAACAAATGCAGTCTGAAACCAAATAAATACATCAATGTCCACTACTGGTCATTGTAGGAATCAGTGTGTTAATGTTTTCTGAAGAGTAACAAGTCACAATTAAGACATTAAAAGTATACAGAGGCTGTGTAATGTTGGCATGGTGTTTAGCACATGTCGGCTCACATCTCTCCACACTGTGCAATGACGATGGGGAGTTTAGGCTTGTTGTTGGGCCCTGTTGGGACATTCTGTAGGAAGAAAGTGAAACACGTTTAGAACAAAAATGCAACTCTAAAGCTGTAATCTAAGCACTACATCCAACTACGGTGATTTATATGGACTTGTACGAGTTACAGGTTTAATTATTTGTTACATAAACATTACGTTATAAAAGATTAAACTGTAGGTGTTAGTATTAGGCTGGATACCTGCTTTAAAAAAAGGTCTTGAAGCCTTAAACATCACAGATGTAAAGTGATGAGTGTTTACAAAAGTCAACATTTTATTGGGTTGTGTTCATTTATTTCCCAAAGAAAGGCATTTCAAAATTAATTTTATGTAAGAATTTATTCATTTTACTATTATTATTTGAGCATTTTGGCTCTATTAGATAGCACAACAGAAAACAGACAGGAACGTGCAGAAAGAGAGCGGAAGAATTGTGAGAATTTCTTAAATTTAAATGGTAATGCTACATTTTAGCTTAAATTTTTTTCATGGCTATTCTCCCCCTTTGAAGTTTTTTAGCTTAGTGTACAATGTCTCTGTCAATTTACTCCTACCAAAAGAACCACAAATACAAATCTGTCCGTTTAAACAAATATGGTAGATTTATAGGGAAGATAAGTTCTTACCTCAATTTTTCTCATGACCAGCAAGCCATCAACCAGTTTTCCTGTAATAATTACAAGACAATTCAACTCTGACACAGACAATACAGTAAAAAAATGCAATACTGTTGATTTACTCACCAAACACAACATGTTTCCCATCTAGCCAGTCACATTTAGTGCAGGTAATAAAAAACTGACATCCATTTGTTCCTGGACCACTGTTTGCCTGTAATATGATACAATATTAAAACAGACACATTTTGGTTAGGGTGATTTACCTGAAGTGTATCCGTGGAGATTAAGCCATCCAGTAGGAGTTTAACCCAATCAACTGGTAACATTTTCAATCACTATACTGCAAGATAAAATGTAAGTAGATTTATCAAAACACGTACCATTGAAAGAAGACCGGCAGCAGAATGCTTTATTCTGAAGTTTTCATCTGCAAATGGACCTCTATAGATGCTGCAGATACCTGTTCCATCACCCTGCACAAAAGATTAATAGTACATACAGTAGTAAGTAGGGGCTCATAAAGAAAGCAATAGATTAGGAAATTTTAAATGTGTTGTAATATGCTGCATAACCACCAGAGGGGGAAACACCAATGTGGTATAAATCTGCTCAGTTCAAGTCAATAGTTACCATGGCAAGATTTAATCAACAAATTCTCAAATTCACAAAGCGTTTGTGCAAATCTTCCAGACACAGTCAAAAGACAACCATTAAACTATGGATATTTGTGTTGTCAATCCTATGGATATACTTACATTTACAAAGTCTCCTCCCTGTATCATGAAGTCTTTGATCACCCTGCCAATGACCAATGGAAAAAGAAAATATCAATTCTGCTAAAGAAAACCTCACAAAAGTTAACAAATATATGAAAAGTATTACAGTCTAACTGTAATAGACAGCAGATTACAAATGTATGCTGTCAAAGGAGCTTGCAAAGAAAAGCGTCTGGACTTCTTTAAGTTGCTTGAAGACGTTTCACCTCTCATCCGAGAAGCTTCTTCAGTTCTAAGGTCAAATGGTGGAGAGTCCCAGATATAAACCTAGTGGGAGTAACCCCCCACAGAGGGACAAAAGGACCCCCTGATGATCCTCTAATCGCCTGAGCCAAGGTGTGAAACTGGGTGTGGGTCCCAATCAGCCAGAGTTTCAGGTGTGTTCATTGTGAAACCTGGCCCCACCTTATCATGCGAATTCCTGAGGTCAGATGGCCCAGGATGTGAGTGGGCGTTAAGGCGTCTGGGAAGGGATCTCAAAACTGGATTATAGATGGCAGAGAGTTGGTGTCGTAAACCCCCGCCTCTGTTCAAAGATGGTCGCTCACAGTGGACATAGATGGCTTCTTTCACTCCTCTTTCAAACCATCTGTCCTCTCTGTCCAAAATGTGAACATTGGCATCCTCGAAAGAGTGTCCTTTATCCTTAAGATGCAGATGGACTGCTGAGTCTTGTCCTGTGGAGGTGGCTCTTCTGTGTTGTGCCATGCGCTTGTGAAGTGGCTGTTTGGTCTCTCCAATGTAGAGGTCTGAGCATTGCACTGTACAGCATACACCACATTGTTAAGTTTGTGTTTTGGCGTTTTGTTTTTCGGGTGAACCAGTTTTTGTCTGAGCGTGTTGCTGTTCTTTGCAAGCTCCTTTGACTACGATGACCTGGATGACTGAGAACCTTCACAGACACAAATGTATGCTCTTTTCCATTTTCGAAGAGGCAGTGTAGCATTGCAAAAGTTTTCTAAATGACACTATGAATCACATAACAGATGTGCTAGTCTTGTCATCATAGACCCTTCGTTAACACGGTACATTTCTTCTGTAACTATAGCGCAGAATATCATCTCAGCTTTGCTGCTGTAGTGTACACACTTCATAAGTCAAACACCAGAGTTTAATGTAAGCTACAGAAGTCAAGCTGCCATGTGAGTACCTGTGGAATGTGCAACCTTTGTAGCCAATAGGAACGCCATCTTTCCTAAAAAGACAGGAGTCAGTGAGAAAAGAAAATGAAGTAAGCAGTAAAATACTTTAATGTACAAACTGTGTCAACTGTCTCCTTGAAACGAAGTAGATTTGTCTATGTTTGTGATTCAGATTTTCACAGTAAATGGGCCAGCATGAAATATAGTACATCTGGAAAGTATTCACAGCACTTTCTCTTGTTCCACATTTTCTTATGATACAGCCCTATTTCAAATATTATTCTTGGAAATTCATTTAAAAAACAAAACAAAAGTATTCGCAGCCTTTGTCATAACACTCAAAACTGTTATGGCAAACCAGGAGACTAATCAGGTTTGAAGGAAAGACGAATGCAGCATTGTACAGAGTCATCCTTGATGATAACCTGTTTCAACAGAACAGCAACCCAAAGTACAAAGCTAACATATCTCAACCCCTCATTAGGCTAGCTATCTTAACTGTCCATAGACAGGAGTGATTTCCTAACTTTTCCTCACCGGCCGCTAGCTACCTTATGGTTGTCTATCCTGAACCCGAGACTTCATCACTGATCGAGCATCATACCACTTACTTTTCAGTAAGGCGGAGGGGTTTTTTGTACAGTTTAGCACACCAGCTAACTGATTGCCTTTGTTGTAAACATCCCAGCAATCAAAGATATGCACTTTTTTCCCCCTCACACCAGAGGAAGCAGAGAAACTAGGGCTCTACTCTTCGTTTGCAGCAACAAATTTTCAATTACGGACACACACACCAGGTCTCAGACCACCAGATCACATTATGAAGGGAAGAAATTGCCCCAGGCCACCAGGGCGGCAAAGCAGTTACTCATGTAACATGGGGCTTCTTCCCTGGATTTTGAGGGCACAGAGAAGCATGGCTTACTTTCACTTCCTATGATAAGTCGGAGCCCACCTCCATCCACGGCTGGCTACGGGCTCCTCCAGGAGTTCCACATTTTCATTGTGAATGAAAGGGCCTACAAAGTGGCGGCTTTAGCGGTAAGAGCACTGAAAATTACCTCCATGTTAGCTGCTTACCAAGCAGAGGTCTATGTGAGGCCAATGCGACTAGGACTGACTAATGTGTGGGAAGAGATCACTGTGATCACAGACATTTATCTTTGCATACAACGCTGCACAATCCAAGCCACATTTCAGGACTGTTCTGGGTTCCATAAGGCATAGATGTGAGACGGGGAAGCAGGAGGATGAGGTCTCAATCTCCATCTTCCCAGAAAACTGAGCCGACACCACCTCCGACCCCATGACAGACCTTTGCTCAGGCAGTCACCCAGCTTCCCACTCAGTTCAAGATCCCAAAACAAGGGCTGGTAAGCCACAACTCAGACAGCAGTTCCACCGGGACAACCCGCGTAGCAGGTAAGTCAGCAGCTCAGGAAAAAGAAGAGTGTGGCCTGACATTCCCCTGCCATTTTATCAAAGAGTACTCCAAGTTACTGCCTGTCTTCTGGCCTCGTGCACTCAGTTTGCTCTAGGGCAGACCAGGGTGTAACTGAAGCCCAATCTGGCCTATGTGGAATCTGGAATCTCCGTTTTCCATAATGGGACATCAAAACAAATGCTAGGAATGAGAACTTTAGGCTACTTGTGTAACCCCAGTTCTCAAAGTAAAATGAGTAAGATGTCTCAATAGACAAGCCCTTCTTGCTAAGGAAAGGCAAGAAGAGGTGCTTATCCTGAATAACAGCTACGTAAGCATAAGTTACTAAAGGATAGGTGGTTCTGCCCAACGTGGGTTTTACAATTAGGGCTGGGCGATATGGCCTAAAATCCATATCACGTATAATTTGAAGCACGTGCGGTAACTATATATATCGCGATATATTATTTTCTTCTGTATAACGTATTTTCAATAAGGCACACTTAAAATCCTTTAATTTTCTCAAAAATCGAGAGAGTGCCTTATGTATGAATTCTGGTTGTGCTTACTGACCTCGAACCGATTTGGGCGTGCAGAAATCTGTTAAAAAATGTTTTAGTACAACTTTGGTAAGCTGCACTGCTTAATGGATTGTCAGAGCATTACGGCTGCCGTAGTGAGGAGCTTCGCGTAGTAATCTGGGTGCAAAACGCCATGGGTTCAGGTCCCAAAGTCAAACGAACACTGAGAGTTAAAAACGGTCTAAATTCTTTCATCTTTAATAAAATCATCAGTGTTGCTGCTTTACCAGGTGTAACAATTAAGTTTAACATCCAGGCATCCATGAAAACAGAATTTATTAAATTTAACGGAGTTAGAAGTTAACAGGAAGTTAGCTCGCTAGTTTCCACCTAAACATTTCATACCCTGTTCTGACAGAAATTTCTGAAACTAATTAAAACGTACAGCTCTGCTACCACTTCCAACATAAATGAAGACAGAAAACTAATCAGCAGTGGCGTTTGCAGGGTTACTGAAGTTGAACTACCTGGTATATGTTGTGCTATGTGATTGCTAGCGACACAGCTATGTTAGCATAACATTAGCACAGTGAAGCTGGAGGATGAACGCCAAACGTTTTTTCCACTCGATAAAAGTTAACGTGAGGGATTCTGGTGGTTAGGGACAAATGCAATCGCATAGCAGGATTCTATAAACTTCAGTCAGGAGAACAACTGAGATTTTTCATCCACAATACAAGGTTAGTTATTAATATACTGCAACAACATGGGAATAGAGCAGCTGCGAGAGAATTCAACATTAAGGAATCAATGTTACGGAAGTGGAGGAAGCACAGTTTTTGGCTTTCCCCATATTTCAGAAGTGCTTCATCTCTTTGCTATGACTGTCGCCCAGCATAATTTGCAGACGATAATGGTTGTAGCCGCTGTGATGCTTTCGACCAAAACAGGCGCAGCTGGATGACATCATCAACATGCGCTATTGCGGTAGAGCGTATAGTCAAAATCTCTATCGTTGGCCAAATTTATATCGTTTCTATCGTATATCGTTTATATCGCCCACCCCTAGTTACAATCACCAGCCAATCAAGATTAGTGGAATGAGATAAATGCTCATCTCAGGGAGGCACATCCCATTGTGAGACATCTCACCCATGCTATTCTGGGAACTGGGGTTATGCAAGTAACCCAAAGTTTTCTGCAGCAGGAAACACTGCATCAAAGCACAGGACACACCTCAGTTCTGATAATGTTGATATGCGCTTTTTTCTTCCTTCAGTCACCAGATACTTACTCCTTCTCTAGTACACTTCCACGCAGGCACACATTTCAGCCCGAAAATACAGTGGAATTTGTAAAATGCAAACCAATGAGCACCCCAAAGAGTTAATTCTGTTCATCTTGACGTAGCAATGTCAGTGGGAGAAGCGTTTCTCAATTTGCATATTAATGATCAAGAAACTGACCTCATAGCCCATTGTTCATTCAGTGGGCTAGTTTCAGTCATTGTGCAAAGGTACTGTTTATATGGTTGGGGAAACCTGCAGTCAGCTTAGACTGAAGAAGTCACTTGAATGAGTGACGAAACATTTCTCCCACTGAAAAAGTTACGTCTAGATGAACAGAATCAGCTTTTTGGGATTTACTTAAACGGATGATTGAGCATGCATCAAGGCAAACGAATGAGCAGTTCAGTTCGCAAAACCTTTGCTTTTCTCTTAAGAATATTATGCTCATTATTAAGACAATAGTATTTCTTATGTGATTACTCAATAATTGATGGAGTACTTGATCACTAAAATAATCAATAACTGCGGCCCTGCTAACAAGTGCTTTCAAGAAGAGCATGTAAATGTTATGTCAATAACTGTACAGATTGGTGATGTGGTATTTGCAAATATGCATCCACCACACATTGCCTTTACCTGAACTCTCCAGTACAGAACTGCCTGTAAGAGATTATGAAACTGTTAAAGTTTGATTTCTGTTAACACATACTGTATATCAAACAACAACAAAGAAGATTATATCATATAAGGCTGTGAGCAGTCTGTGATTGTGTGACTTGTTCTCTACCGGAAGTTCTCAGCTGTCTTTGGAACCACATCAGCAAAGAGCTCAAACTTCATCCGTCCAACATCCTGTCAAACAGTAAAGCAAAGTTAACAATAATTGATCAACAGAATTATCAAAGTTCTCGCAAACTTTTTAAAAAAAACTAAAACAAGATAATAAGTTTGATGGGGTGGTCCCAATTGTCATGAATACACAACAAAATGTCAGTGCTTGGGAGGAAGAGAAGAGCAGACACATGGACAAATTTCAACTTTTATACTGAATATTTTAGTCAACTGAATCAAGTTTCTAATTAGTCTACTAAAATCTTATGACATTTAGGCAACAAAAGCCAGACAAAAACAAAGAATTTAGATGTTTAATTTAATGACTTAAACTAAATAATGTTTTAGTCAAAAGAATATACAAAACTACATCTAAATTTCAAGTCAAAATCAACACTGCAGTAAAGAAAACTACTGGTTAACCAACCAAAGGGTAACCACACAAAAGAATATACCGGTACCTCGCGGAGATTTGGCACCAGAACACAGAAACAGGTTATTCTTGTCTAAATGATAATGTTACACTCACTAACACCCTTTCAGAGGGAGCTGAAGTTACACTTTCTACTTTCTACTTCTGGTTTTTAATTTGTGTCGACTTCGCTGAACACTTTACATATTCGGCGAAGTTGAACATAACTACTGTTGTTTAAACAACACAAGCTCTGCTGTGTCTCAGTTTTGATGTCATGCAGGTGTGACAACAGAAATACTGAGATGCTACAATCTTGATGCAAAACGTCACTGGACTATAAATTATCTTAGCCTTGTATTTACATATATACATGTAAATAAGTGTGGCCATCTCTCCGCCCAGTTCTCTGATACTGTTGAATTCATGTAAGTGGCCCACTGTTACAACAATGTGTGCAAGTCTGTGTGAGAGAACAGTCTAACATTTGGAGTACAAGGAGCGGTTTGTCCTCATGACATCACTGCACAACTCGTCCTCCACTCCATGTGGACAAACCACAGTGGCCTCTAGATGTCCTGTGCTTGCCAGATAAAAGAGATAAAACAGTATGCTTAAGGTTTCCAGACAAAGAAATGAAATCAGAAATTGTGTTGATAAAGAACAAACAAGCACAGCACATTTTATCTGGTAAGGGTTTTCCCTTGTTGGAGTCTGGTTTCCCCTGACGTTTTGTACCCAACAATAGGTAAGACGGCTTTTAACTTTCTTTCTTAACAGTGGACTACTTTTGTTGTCATCCTATTACTAGGGTATCAACTTTCCAATATTATTTCCATTTCAAGGGATTTATGCTACTTGGAAAAACCAGGTCTCAAGTGCACCGACTTAGACATAAGGCCAAGGCTTTAACTAACAAACAATGTTGAAATTTTCCAATCCACAGCGAGCAAATTCACCACACCTATATTAACTGATCAGGAGGAGTAAAAGAAAATAATAACAATACCAAAACTGAGAATAAAACCACACAGCAAACTAATCAAGCCAAACCCGAGGCTACAGTGTTGACATAGTCCACATATCAACTTTGCAACAGGAATAATCACCAGTCTATTGTGGTCAAAGACAGACGAGTTGACATTTCTGTGAACCGCCATTCACTGGATCTTGAGTCCCAAGAAACGAGTGTAACTTGATATACATGAGGTGTAGGCAAACAAAATAATTTAAAGGGAGTAGTTTCAAACACACATTGTGAGCATTCACTGGTTGTCGTGGCTGCAGGACAATGCAAATTGATGCACCAGGAAGTCGTCACTTCCATGATACATGTGGGAGGGAAAACAAGCCGAGTTCTTGGAAAAAAAAAATAGAAGGTGTGCCTCATCAGGTGTGTGCATCAACAATGGGGAAGCAGGATCATGAAGAGTTGCCTACCTGCTCATAACAGTCAGGTCAGAAGCAGGACTTACATCACTAAACAAGAACTATCCACCTCTGCTGAAGCTTACGGGACTAATACAACACAGCATAGAAAGGTAAATTCAGAGCCATTTATTATTTCGTTCTCATGACAAACACAGGATTCTTCAATAGCAGAACATGATTTAAATCTAAAGGAACATAAAGTTTATGCGTGTGCTGTATTGTGCAGAAGTGATTCTGCGGTGGCAAACTGATTGGTCAGTTTGAATACAACACTTTAGCATGTCTTAAAATTACAACAAAAGGAGTTTACCATACCAAAATAACAACTGATGCTTATTTTCATTAGCGATTTCCCACTTTCTTAGGTATGTAGGTACATACAAGATAAGCAGACTGGTCATGTTAATCAATGAGGCCCTTACAATTTTTTCTGGGATGCACATCAAGCACTGTGAGAGAAACTGAGAATTTTTGCATTTGTTCATTTTTAACACTGCTTGGTATCTCGTTTCCTCTTTTAATCTAATATTTTAATATTAATAATTTACCAGTGCATCAAACGGATACACCCCAATTTATTTTCAGGGTGTATGGTTTGTAATCATCTCAGTCTTAGCGACCTGTAAGCAGGGTAACACAGCTTTTAAGCTACGACTACACCAAATTTGATAATGATACATATCTATAGTACTACATGAATGCATTTTGCCAGTCCACTGTGACCCCTTAACTGTTCAGACTTTACAAGTGCGGTGCATACTGTAATTATCAGGAGAACGTTTTCTAAAATGAAATTGAATGTAAACAAGAAAAGACATTTTATAACTTGCAGGAGAAAATTATCTTTATAGTTTAATGAACTTGAGATTCATACAATGTATATGTATTCCCTTTGGTGGAGTCTTAAAGCAGACCTCTAAAATACCCTCTTCATATAATGATCAAAGTTTAGAAATACAACGATAATCTGAATAGGGGCAGGAGCAAAGGTATTCAATAAAATAGATCTGCAACAATTTACTCAGTAACTCAATTATAAAATATCCTGAAGGCAATATTTTTTAATATGTTTTACAATTAATTATTAACATCTACACCAGGAGATCATCTGTAGCAGGAAAGATTGCAGCTACTGATTATTCTATCTATTATTCCTTCAATTAACCCTTTCATGCATAGTGGTCACTACAGTGGACAGCTACTCAAAGGCTGTTTTATTGTGTTTGTGTCAGTGTTGATGGTATACTTGCACATAAACTACTACACTGGATACTGATATGTCACTCCATACCTTGCCACCCACTGGTTGTTTAATATTACTATAGATGCATGGCATGTTTCATTGTAATTATCGTTATTTAACCCTGTCATGCATGAATCAGGATTTTTTTCTCAAGTATTTTTATTCATCTTTTCAAACTTGGTGTGTGTCTGTGTTTTTGTGCATGTGTGCACATTAACCTATGTTTCAGCGATCTAATGAATGTGCATGACTGCAATGAAGATAAACAAGTTTATCGACATTCTCAGAACTGAGGCGTGCCCTGTGCTTCAATGCAACTCTTCCTCCTGTACAAAACTGAAGTTTTGATGCTATAGATGTTAATAATTAACAATAATATTTCAGTGTCCAACCTAGCAGCACTGGGTCAGTGGCTCAGTGTGTTACATATTTATATTAATATAATCCAGAAAAATAATCCTACTAAAACCGTGAAATAAATATGATCCAACTCCACGCCCTTTAGACCCACACTGGTTGTTGCAGGTATTGCTGCCATATAATGTAGAACAGCGGCCAAAAGCCTACAGCAAGCTTCCTGGTTTAAAGATTATATCAAACTAACTTTACAGTTCATCTCCGTATTTTATGTTCTGTAGCTCTACTGTAGATTTTAACTGAAGAAAGCAGCAGACGGGAGTGGCGAAGTTCGCTTTTATTCATGTTGAAACTTGTTTATCGAGTGGTTTCAGAAAAGAGTCCCACAAGCTTTTTCCTAGTAAAGGTGTAATGGTGATTACAGGAACAAGCGCTGCTGTTTTGCAAGGCAGAACAATGTTTTCTTTCATTCCACGTGAGCTCACCGTCTCGCTAACGACCGCAACTCTTTGCATTAAACTATGACAGCATTGTCATCATTTCTGCTGTTGTGCTATCTAGGGGCAACATGGGTTTAAGACAGTATGCTTGCTGGTTAGTAAAAGGCAGACATCACAGCCCCCCCTACCAAATACCAAGTGTGTGGTTTAGGTTGTGATAAATAAGTAAAAATACAATGGCATGAAAAAAAAAATGTTTTTCCTTTTTCGTTAACTACCATGTTATTTTATTTTTATATTTATCTTTTATTATATTTTCTCCCCGTTTCTGTTAAATCAAATCAAAGTAGTGTTTTTTTCTCTTGTGAATATTTACTATTGTTCATTAATAAAGGCAAAAGTACTTCTTATCAGATGACTTGATTAATTGATAGAATACTCAATAACTACAATAATCAATAGCTGTAGCCCTAGAACAGAAGCCCTAGAAGAGTCAGAAAATAGGTGGTTTCTCACCTTGCACTCACAGCTAAAAGCTCTTTTGTGGGGTTTTTCTCCCGTATAAGCTTTCATCATGTCTATACAATTTCTGCTGTCTTTCACAGAATTTCCTGGAACATCTGAACACTGCAGTCCAAGTCAAATGCTGCCAGAGTTGCCATCTTTGTTTGACACAAGCCACACTTTCAGAATGATGGCCATTATACATGAATGGGAGGGCATGTCTGCCAGTCACACAGACAACACTGGAAAGTATGTTTCACTTTTAATTTCCAAAGCAGGCCTGGAAACAGTGATCTTTTATTTATGGTGTCAAAAACGGTACACCATCTTTATGAGTGCGTGCAGCCTGTCCATCATACTGGCTGACTGGCTGATGACCATTTTAATGGCAGCTGTGTGGTTACTGGGTCCTGTCCACTCATTTACACCCTGCCTCATTTTGACTAATGCCTCAGCAACATATGCAGCATTACCACTGCCCATGATATGCCTGAGTTTAATGGACTACCTTTTAAGAGACAAAGCTCTTAGCAACGGCAGAGCCTTCTTAAAAACCCTCGGAAATATACTCCTGACACTTCTCGTGTGGCTGCTAGCTTTTATGTGCTCTTTTAGCCATGCTGATGCTAAACTGATGGATATGAGTTGCGGCAAAAGGTTGAAGAAAGCTCTGGTGTGTGAAGTGCAGGAGTCAAAACTGGTGATCAACTTCATTGCTGGGATTTTCACTGCAATCCTTTTAGCACTGCTACCATTTTGCTCACATATTCCCCAGTGGGTAAGAGATGCTGACAAGTTCTGTGAAGCAGAGGAAGAACAAGAGAAGGTGGGGAACAACTTGCTACTCACTTCAACCCTCTGCCCAGAGACAAAAGGTGATGAAAAGAGTTACCTGACACATACAATCCACCATCGACCGCCTCTCTGGATCAGTCTAATACTGGGCTTTGCCACATTCTGGATGCCTTTTCTTGCTATGTCTCTGGCCTGTTTGGTTTTTGGCCTTGGAGTACCTGCATACATCTCTGTTAACCTGTTGTGGCTGGAATGCACCAACAGTTTACTGCTGGGTGTGCTATTCTGGGTAAAGAGCAAGACTCTAGGGCCACACACCAATTTACCAGAAAATCTGTGCTCATGGCACATTTACTGGCATATAAGCACAGAAATGCAACCCGAGCTGATGGTTCCTGAGCTCAACCCATCAAAAGAGAAGAGAAATACTTACAATGTGTAAGAAAAAACCTGAAAGTAACAGACATCATAAGCCTAGATGGAAAGTCAAACTCATTGTACAACGTGGGCCACATACAGCAGACTTTGATGCTAAGTGCATCGAATCCCTATGCATGGGACAAGTTTTTCTATATGATAAAGAAATATTGCTGTAGTAAATAAAAGAAATCTGTCAACACAGCTGGACTTAAAGTGTAAGAAATGTATAACATTACAGAAAGGTTTTGGCAGCTCATTGGTCAGACTGTCCTGTAATTATAAACAGAGTTTATGTTAATTCAAAGAAAATGTCATTTTTACCCCCGTCTAGGTTTTTGATAATGTTTGTATATGTAAGCATCATTCTGTCTTTAAACACACTGACTGAAAAAGCTTTGAATAGCAAACTTTGTAGGGGTCTAGAATGAGGTCCTATTAACAATCTATTCAAATCTGACTATTCAAGGTCAGCTTAATGTTTTATTGGTCAAAAATTGCCAAACAGACTTATAACTTAGAAACTATGACTGTTAAAGTTGTGATGTTGCAAACATATACAAACAACAAAAAAGGTTAAAACTAACTCACATTTGACCTCTGACATCATCTTTAAGATAAATAGATTCATCTGAAGGTCAATGTGCTAAAGGCCGTTTTAAAATATCTTACAGCCACTGTTTGCACTGCCAGCATAAGCGATATAGGTTACCAGAAGTTTATATTATATTTACTATACTATGTTTTAAAGCAAGTACTTTAAGAATTAAAAAAGAAAAAAAGAAATAATAACATATTACACAAAATACAATACTATTCTAATAAAAGTAAATACTGCTCAGAGTGTGATCTGCCTTGGTGACGGTTTCCACGTTGAGTGCTTCTTGGTTTATTGGGGCTTTTTTTGGTTTTTGTATTTGGATTTTTTTTTGTTTCTTTTTTATTTTATGTAACCGTAGCCCCTTCGTAATAGTTGTTGTAATTGTAATTTTTTTTTCTTCTTTATCTATTAGTAAATTGGTGTAGTATGAATGGCAATTCACCCCTGGTCTACACTACAAGAAACGTGATGTGATGAGCCACTAAGAAAGTTTCACCTGTGTCAATGCTGCAGGAAATGTCTACTCTACTCTAAGTTACACACCTGATGCCATGACTGAATGATTGATTCTAATTTATTCCTTCTTCTGTTAGAATCAGGTGACATCATAAAATTTTATTTTACAATACCTTCTTTTTCCCTCTTACCACTCCTGCTGCTTGACTGTTTTGTACAAATCAAAAAAGGTACAAAGTTTCTTCTGGATGTTCATGAACATCATTAAATATGATCAGCAGCTACAATGGATGTAATCTTTTTTCTATCATATGTTATTTCCAAGTTGGAGAATAAACTTAAACTTGACTTAAAACTAAGCTTTTAATCCGACACTGACGCCATCTGCTGACGAAGCTGAGATAACACAACTGAACGCACTGCAACACCAACACTGACCTCACAGTGGCATTTTGTAATTGGCTGTAACTAAAATACATCTTTTCTTTACTTAACCATATCATAATAATAAGGCTGTTTATTATAAGTAAAGGGGTCTCATGAAGACTTTTTTCTTTTGTTGTAATTATTTTAGATGACAGATGTGTCCTGAAAACTACAATATGCTGGTACACGTAGTACAAACTTCATACCACCACCATTCTATGTAAAAACAGTCGCTACTAGCACTACTGACATTCTCCTTTCTTAGGCTAACATATTTTTTTCTCAAAGTCTTAAGCAAACCTAAATATGGAACAATCTTCAACTAGAAAATTCAGGAAAATGAATTAAAAAAAGAGGACTTAACTAACATGTTAACATAATATGGTACTTAGAGTCTGTATATTATTTTAATGCTTTCAAAGGCAAGTTATGATAATAGCGGTTCATTTTTAATGTTAAAGGGAACTTCTGTCACTTTCATTAAAAAAAGAAAAAAAATATGACTAATCAATGCGAGAGTCTCAGACAATGAACCATCATTAACCAAAATAAAAAATTAAAGATAAACATAGAAAATAATTCTTGGTCTCTCTGTATTAAATAGCTTTTGTCTTTTTATCTTTTCTCTAATTTCTTTTTACATTGTTCCTGCTTCATTATGCAACTGGGGGCGGTGTCTTTAAAGGAGCTCATGGGATCAAATTTCCACCTATTAGTTATTAAGGGGCAGGCTCATAAAGCACCACAGAAAAAAGCTAAAAATAATATTGACTTTCAGGACTATTTACTTCTTTTTAAAACTCTAAAAATATATTAAATAAATCTGTCTAAAAATACATTAATACATAATGTAAGCTTGAATGGCAATGCCAATAACACTTGATGCAGAAAGAAGTAAAATACATATTAATTTATAAATACTTGTATTTCAATACACACACTCGCATACATATATAAACTTTGCACAAACAATATTTGTGATTGGTCAATTACTTCTTTGTTGTAATGATTTTTTTGGCACTAAATCTTAAACTGTCAGAAATCCTGTTTATTTGCCCTTAAATGGTGCCACATCTATAAGGAAAATGCTTTTGTGGGTTGAGCAGCAGGTAGAGTAGGTCTTCTTTTTCAATGCCAAACAGCTTATTCTGCTATTGATTCTAGTTTTGATTCTCAGGTAAAGGAGGTCCTGGCACTCAGGTGCCATGGGCAAATGATTAGAAGCACCCATAAGCAAGAACAGTGATCAGATGTTGTCTTTTCCAAGCATGCTGTGCTTGACTGCTCTAGATATGGCAACTTCAAGATGGCGTTCTGCAAAACAAGCAATACTTAGTGTAAGCAATACCGAGTGAGCCCTAGCCCCCTACCATCTCCAAGTTGAAGGCCAAGATCCGTATAATGGGGGATGACAGAGACGGTGGCGAAGTGTGCATCTGAGGGCAACAAGACCACACGAAGACCGTTTCCTTACCTGTCACCATAACAGTATGTGACCACCATGAGGTGGAGGTGCCAGGTTGGTGTGGCTGTGTATGGGTCTTCCACATGCTACTGAGGCTGCTGTTTGTTCAATGAATAAATTGTTAAATTGCCAGGATGTATTGATTCTTCAGATTTTAATCATCCAATCTGATAAATGACACTAAATAAAAGTGAAACGCAAATAAGATATTTGGCATTGGAAAAGATTTTAATGGGCACAACCCACATACAAAATTCTCCTTCTCAAATCACAAATGTGGTACCATTTAAGTGAAAATAAATAGGCCAAGAAGCATTGTTACAGGATAATCCCCAAGTTTACATACACACCAAGTCTATACAAGTGTGCGTGTGAGAGACATATCTAAAGTTTTCAAAAAGTCATTTTTCCAAATGCAGCTTTTTCCACGGTGTCAATAGATGAATAACAGTCACATAACAAATTTATCGTACCATACTGATATGCATTTAGTTGCGAGGGTTATTCTTTTGAACAACATCGGGATATCTTCGATTTGAAGTCAACGTGCTTTCTCTGTCCGCGTCAACATTAGTTCAACAAACTCACCCGTATATAATGAAAAGGATTATAAATGTTTTGCCTCCCTTATTGTATATAATGTACATCAGGTGTGCATGTTTTACAACAAGGTCGTTTAACAGGGTTTAACCAGACTATGAACTTTATTGTTGCCACTGATGTGACGCGGTAACGTTGCCCGGTTAGCTTCAAAGTGTCTTTATGATGCTACTCACCTGCCCTCCAATGGTAATGTCGAAGAACACAACCGGGTTGTTGGGGTTTGAGGCTTGAATCGACATTGTCGTGATTTACCCGCTTTCTGAGACAACAAAATGCAACGTTTGGCTATTTACACAGCAATCATTTGAACCACGATCTGCGCTGTCGGAACTACGGCGTCTCGCGAGAGACGTGCTACAGATCCCTTCTGCGGACAAAAGACTTTCGTCACCAAAAGCGCGATTGTACGGAAATAAATGATAATGGCGACATGCCTACTGATAGCAGCGTAACAAATGAACAGTTTATTTAAAAAAAATAAATAAAAAAAAAAAGGCTGAATTTGTCTTTACTTCTACCTAAAAAACTGTCAACGAAATTACTGCATTTAGTAGTCCTTTCCATATCAAATTCATTAAGTGAGTATCAACTGGTAAGGTAAAGGTCTGGAACTTAGTTTTTCTTTTATTAAAATCTATACCATCTATAATCTCAAATCTATGCTTATAAATACAGCAGCAAAAAACCTTTCACACGGGAAATTTCCAATTTAGACTAATTATACAATACAAAATGAAAATGTTGGGGGTGTAAATCACTTGAATTCCAGAGTGTCAGTCCTGCTCTGGTATCTGACATTTGTGAAGAACATCACATAAAGCTGTCATGGGCCGCATCCTTAAAGGAGGGAAGGGAAAAAAAAAAAAAAAAAATCACTGTTCACAAAAGTCCAGGAAAACTGATAATCTGACCTTCACCAAAAAACAAAGCCTTGTCTGATGGGTGCAGTAGGTTTCATGTGGCTCTAGCAAGGGCTAAGAGGAACTGTGTCGGCCAGGATGTATAGAGATGTAGCTGCATGACTGTAGTTCAGACAATATTTTAAGACAGCATTATAAATGAAACCTTATATACTTAAGCGAGGCTCCCAGTCTGAAGAAGCTTTGGAAGTGGGGAAGTTTCCAAAACGAAAATGATCCCAGACAGACCGACAATTACCAAAGTTGTTTTAAAGAAGAAAAAGGAGAAAGTTATGACAAAGTATGTCCCTGATCTGAATCCAGCAAAATACATTTGAAGAAATTTGAACTGTAAGGCAGAGGAACAAAAGTCATACAGAAAAAAATAGCTTTACTAATTTTGACACCTTTGTGGGAAAATGTTTCTGTTAAAGGTTTTATTTTCACAATAAAACAACATTTTTACAAATTAACAAATTGCAAAGACTGCGCCACAAAACAAATGACCAAATGCAAATTGACTGCAAAGATTTCTCAAAGTTGTTCTAACTCAAGGTGAGAAAAAAAAAAAAAATAGCAATACAGGTTGTCACAAACTCTGCTGTGCAAGCAGGCAGATAAGTACTAGCAATAGCAAAAAGCTCTAAAGAAATTGTTTTATGTAAAGTAATAAGGTTTCTTCACATTCACACCATATTCTGCGAGGGCAGGAGTCAGGTCCTCCATAGTCAATGTGTACTTCTTATCCTATACACGGGAGGAGGAAGAAAATTATCAGGAACAAAAATAACTGAAAGCAGATGAAACCTTCCTCTTCTAGCAACACTCACACAGCGCTCTCTAAATATTGTACATCATATTTAAAGTGCCTGTTAAAATTAGACAAGCTTACCTTTGTCTTACTTCTTGAGCTTCCTGAGGCAGTGCCTTTCATTTTGCAGTACTGCAGCGCATCATTGGCAATGTCTGAGATAAATTTCTGAGATGCGAGGGAGATCAGACGAATTCTATGCATGGAAAAAAGAAAATAACTAATGACTTCTTCCCTTAATGGTTTACAGCCTATCTGTATCCTTACTTTGAAAAACACCACACACATAAACCTCAGATTTTCTCTGATCTTGTTCGGAGTGATCACAAAGCTGACATTAAAGAGTCTTACAAGGTTAGAGATATTGCATTTTGGTTAAAAGGTTAAAGCCAGTTTGTTTTAAGCAAATCTAATCAGCCAACACTCCCTTTAATATCAGAAAGCACAGTGCTACCTGACTAATACAGTATTAAGATAAGAAATGCTGTATACCATTGGGAAATTCTTTAAATTAAGCAGGAGCATAGAAATATTTGACAATACAGTCATCTATTTGTGACTTCAACATGTTCCCAATGCCAGATTACATTAATTTCCGACTCATTCAGTGCCTTGAACTCGGGTTTTTAATGGTGAACTCATATTATATAAAGGCTTTTAAGTCATAGGTTTGTTAAGTAAATTGGTGGCTATCAATCAAACCTCTGAATGTACCAACTGAGCAGCCTTATGATTTGTGCTGTTTGTTTTATTAGTCACACTCATATCAGGATTATGTACTCCTCCATGCGTGCACACTGACAGACACAAAGCTGTTCCTAGTATACAATTTCCCAGTCTATTTAAAGGACACATGTATAGGTGGAGCCTTTTTGCTGTATTTAATGTCTAAACTGACAAGTCCATGACATTAGACCAGAATTGAGTGTACTCACATCCTTGGATCAGAAGCCTCAAAGCCAGCCCGGTTGAGGTAGTAGCCTGTGACTGCATCAGGAATCTGATGGGGGGGGGG
>NW_005187450.1:3107538-3110308 GCF_000239375.1 Pundamilia nyererei
GTTAATAACTACTTATGTATATGCCAATCAAGCACTGATTAAGAAACATTACTGTCAAAAACATGTGAAGATATGATGTAGCAGGGCTAACTGACTTACCGTGGGAGTGTACTCTTCCAGCTGCATGAGGAAATCAGCCAGTGGCGTGGTGGAAACAGCAGGCTTCACATCTCCATTGGTGATGCCACCAGGAACATACACTCCATTGGAAACAGATGTGTCTGCAGACGGTGTCACCACAGCCGATGAGGACGAAGCTATAAAAAGAGACATCAAGAAGGGTCTATTAAATGCTTGGAAAAAGGGTGGCTTTACCCCTCTGGAAAATTAGGCAAAAGGAGGCCAACTGAACTTCTTTAAGTTTGTGAAGACGTTTCACGTCTTATCCAAAAGCTTCTTCAGTTCAAATAACGAAGGTGGAGAGTCCCAGATATTTAAGCCCTAGTGCAGAATGTCACCTTTGGAGATAATCGTTGACCTACTATTAATCATGTGTGACATGACATGAGCCAAGGAGTTAAAAAAGGGAATGAGTCATTAAACCAGAGGTTTCAAGTGAAATTAAAGTGAGACCTTGCCCCTCCCTATCATGACCTATTGAGGTTACCTGAGGCAAGGGTTGAAGTGTCTGGAAAGGGATCTCAAGATAGCATTGAAGGTGGCAGCTTGTGTTCAGTGATGTTTGTTGACACAGGGCAAAGATGGCCTATTTTACTCCTCTTTCAAACCATCTGTTTTGTCAGTCAAAAATGTGAACATTTGTATCATCAAAAGAGTGTAGCTGTGCATCTGCACCTAAAGGATAAGTTGCACCTTTTGCCGCTTGGTTATTTGGCCAGTGGTGTTGAGGATTTAGGTAAACTTGATTAAATTATAAACACACATGAATAGGGTCAGATTTTGATATCCACCACAAAAAACTATCTGGACACAGTTTCATCTTTTAGCATGACAATGACGCCAAACATATTGCTAATGCATTAAAAAATACCTGGAAAGAAAAATATACAATTAAGCACTATCACTCATGGATCGGGATCCCAAAGAACAAACTTCAACTTTACTGAAGAATAGTTGGACCACCTTGACAGACAACATAGCAAAAGGCAGCCAACATCCAAAGAAGCTTTAGATGTCCTTCAAGAAGCCTGGAAAACTATTGCTAAAGACTACTTGGAGAAGTAGTTTCCCATTTTTACATAAAAATTAAATCTATCTTAAGGATGGGGCCTAAGGGTATTTCACCATCTCACAATGGTGTGACTGCACCAATTCCCCAACTCTCACTGAACGGTACCCATGGCCATTAATTAATGATCATGACAATTTCTATATTAGTAATCAGGAAACTGACCTAACAGTTAGTCAGTTGTATTAGTTTCAGTCTTTATGCAAATGTAATGTTCACAAGGTTGGGGACCCCACAGTCAGCTGAAACTGAAGACGTCACTTGAATGAGTGATAAAACATATCTCAACAGTCAGATAAATAGAATCAGAACTTTCTGTAACGACTTAAAGAACCTACAAGAAAGCTTGCCTGAGAGAATTCAAGCTCTTTTAAATAATAAAGGTGATCATATCAAATATTCACTTTATTTTCAAGCTTGTGAGAATTGCACAAACTCTGTTTTTACCTTATATACTAACATTTTTGCAATACACTGTACCCATTTCCAATCTTCCCTGGCAAAATATAAGGAAATCATGGATGGCTTGAGACTTTTGCAAATTACTGTACTAACAATCTAAAAATTGCTACAGTGGTTAAGTTAGTGATACGGACTTAACCTGAAACATGGTAGTTGGTAGGTTTTGTAATAAATATGTTTAAATCACTTTAGTGTAAGGCGGCAGCCAGGTTAGTACGCGTTTCTCTCAGTCAGGCTTGGTAATGTTGACAAAGTCAATGTACATCGTGGAAAATTCCGACTTCCACAGCGAGATGAAATCATCAAATGCTCTCAGAATAATAACAAAGACAATAACAAAGCCACGTTACGTTACCATTACTTGTGACCGACGGGATGCTGCTCACGTTGGTTGTCGTATTATCATTGGCAATGCAATTACTTGCCGTTGACGATGTGGTAGAAGGCACTCCTGTTGTTACAGACTGATTTAAGTTGTCCATGTTCATGTTGGCGTTAGCTAACGAGCTAACCGTGGTTAACTAGCACCGAAATATGCAAAACACCACAAATCCGCGATTTGTAGCTGTAAGACAAATATTTTACAAAATTCTGTTTTAGTATAACTCTACCCTTTAATTCAACGAAATGAATTACCAAAACTAAAAAAAAAAACTATAACTCGTAGCAGAAGTGTTCCTAAGTCCTTTGCAGTAAAACGCTGAGCCACCACTGTAAAGTAGATCACTTCACGTGACCTATAGTCATCCTCTTCTTCTATGTGTTTTATTGCTGACTGCACACCGCCTCCTACGCCCCCTGCCGTAGCGGAGACTGTAGGTTATAAATTAATACACTTTCTTCATGATATTTAAAGCATTTAATTCAGATTTGTTCAAAATTATATTGTACTCACAAATATAAAATGATTAGTGTGTAATTATGTCTTCCAATAAATTGATGCATTCTCATACAGCTATAGGCCGGTGGCTCTGACATCCCACCTGATGAAGACCCTGGAGCGGTTGGTCCTGGCTCAGCTTCGGCGCCTAACAAGCTCATCACTGGACCCACTTCAGTTTGCCTACCAGCCTGGCATTGGAGCGGATGATGCCGTCATTCACCTCCTACATCGTTCCC
>NW_005187450.1:3111608-3120363 GCF_000239375.1 Pundamilia nyererei
TTATCTTATCTTATCTTATCTTATCTTATCTTATCTTAAACTTAAAGTGAATCCATTATGAAGACATGGGATCAGGCTCTGGCTTGAATAAGCAATCATGTTGCCCTGTCAGAAAATTCCTGTAAGAAATCAGCATTCAATTGATTGCAGTCTGCAATCTTTTGACATCTAACGGTGAGATTTTATACCTTTAAACAGAGATTCACCTCTACTGGCGGTGCGAAGTGGTAGTTTACGAGGTGCACTGAATACAGCAGAGCGATCTCGTGAACACTGCAGGGGGCGTTAAGGGAGTGTCAGACATTTTCTCGGTTGATATTCTTGTTCGAAGAAGTGAGTCTCCGTTTTTGTGGTCAGTCTTTCACTGTAGTGGACTGTATACTGAGCTCTGGACAAATTGTAGTCCTGTATTCGTCTGACCAACGCGGGAGACGGACGTTTGTGACAGTTGAATGGGACAAAACAGGTACTGACAGCCTTTATAAACGTGCAAGTTAAATTCTCCACAAACGTCGATTAACGACTTTCGCAAAGTTCCTCTCGTCCCCTGTTCAATAATCACTCAGTTTAGTCCACTTTTAAATGATTGGCAATTTTGTGCCTATCTCTGTAGGTTTAACGTGTTTACATATCGCCGTATTAAGGGAAGTATCGTGCATCTGTAGAGGACTGCTCAACCTGTAATCTCACGATTATGTATTTTCTTCGGTTTTGTGGCGGTGTACCTACAAGCTTTAATTTGTATCAAAGTTCACAGGCTGGCAAAATGACTGCTCCTGTCCGTGCCATCGTGGTAGGAGGAGGATGTCGGGGTGAAATCTACTCCCAGTATGCGTCTATTCATCCCGAACGAATGAAGGTTAGGAGAGGCTTGTGTTTCTGAGGGAAACATTTGTCAAAACGTCAGCATGTCTTCGTCTGTCGAAAGGAAATAGCTGAAATCTGAAATTAGTCTCCTAATTATAACCCTTCTATGCTCAAGTCATTGATGCAAGCTGTTCCTACCAATGTCACGTAGTAAGTTGTAATATTTAACGGGGCGTACCTTGATTTATTCACTTTGACCTCCTCAGGTTGTTGCAGTGGCTGATCCACGGAAATTTGCAAGGACCAAACTTCAAAAACAACACAAAATCGTGGAGGAAAACGTATTTGAAGGTGAGAGGAAGAGAGAAAAAGTGTCAAATCCTTATAATTATCTGCCTTGTCCTTACTGAGTCCTCTTTTATCCAGACTGGCAGGCTGTAGTTGAAAGAGACAAGTTTGCAGACGCTGTGTTAATTTGCACCCCAGATCGCCTCCATAAGGTAAACATTGTCTGCAGCAAATATTTATTGGTTTAAATTACTTTGAGATGTTCTTAAATTAATTATTATGGTGATCACATTTATGCTTCCTAGGAACCTGCTGTGGCCTTTGCAAAGAAGGGATACCATGTTCTTCTGGAGAAACCAATGGCAGTGAGTGTTTGTGGATGTTATTGATGAACTGATTTTACAGTAATAATTAATCCCTGATTTGCACCAAAAGTTTTATTGTCTGAAGTTTGGACACACAGTTTGAATTTAGCTTCTTTTTAAAAAAATACTTTTTAACTTGTATTGTTTAGAAAAATGGCCCATTGAACCTCTCTCAGACCATTTATTTTAGCATTGTAAAATCTGAGGCAGTGTTTGAACAACAGTATCAACATCAAGCAAAGATATTTTCTTCTATCTTGAAATTTGTATTTAGAGAAGACAGTTTAAAATATAATGTTAAAAGTAGTCTGTGTTTTCTTTTAATTTTCTTTAATGCGAACTTTATTAGTGTGGGCTCAAATATGGGACTTTACAGGACACCATAAACTGGCTAATACTTAGACATTTTTTATGTATCTGTTCAAAATTACAGATGGCAAGAAAGACCAGTGAAAATTTCAGGCTTATCTTGAATAGTGTTTTAAATATTAAATATCTTCAAACAGGTCTTTAATGTACAAAAAAAAAAACTTCTGAAAGTGGGTCAACAGATTATTTTTTTCAAAGAAAGGACATCTGGAAAAGTATTTGATACATGAAGCTAAATTTTTACAGCAATTGTTCTACGTGTCCAAACTTTAAAGCTTTAAAATCTGCTGATTTGAGCTAGAGTGACCCAACAGTTGTTTGTTTTAGTTGCTTTCACGATTCACTATTCTGAGCAAAAGCTTTAACAAAACAACACACCCTCAGTATTTTACATCAAACTGAAGCACAGCGTCCCTCTTTTAATGTCCCCACATGACTTCAGACAACTGTAGAAGACTGCACGGCGATCGTGGAGGCTTGCATTCAGAGCGGCGTGATGCTGTCCGTGGGTCACGTTCTCCGGTACGATCCAGTCATCCACAAGATAAAGGTGAGCATTTTCTAGTGCACTTTATCCAGCTGTGACAGTTTTCTTCAGCAGGTAGTGGAATCTATTGTGGGTTCAAACACTTAAACTTCATCTGCCTAAAATCTATAGGAACTCTTTCTCATTCAAAACAGCCACACATTTACAGAATCAGCAGGATTGAGGAAAAATAAGCAAACAGAGTACTCTTTTGTGTTTGTGAAAGTGCAAAAAAAAAACCCATCAAAAACAGCATTTTAATCAAGAGTGCTGAGGCTGTTTTGACTTGATTAAGTCAAAACTACAATTTTCTCATACTTGGGAAAGTGGTAAAGAAAATTTACAAAATCTGTATGAGGGTTTTGCTGTTTTTTTTATTTATAAAAATAAATGGTCTTTTACAGAAGCTCATAGACGCTGGAGTCATAGGTGAAGTGATCCATATTCAGCACCTGGAACCGGTGAGCAGGCAGATACGATAGAAACATAATAATAATAATAATAAATTATTATTATTATTACCATTGTTAAATTGAATTTAACAGACACATGTTGATTTTCCTTTTGTTGTTAATATTATATTGCAATATAAGACATAGTTTCATAATTAACATATTCATTAAGAAAATCATAATTTGGAGACATTTGCACATAGTTGTGGCCTGTGGACAAAATTTTGTAGCATTGTATGTTTTTGTTATGTTTTGGGTTTTTTCAGGGTTTTTAAAGTGTTATTCAATGTTAACATTTCTGCAGCATGGTTAAAAACAGAATCGATCTTTCTTCCAGGTTGGGTTTTATCACTTTGCTCACTCGTTTGTTAGAGGGAACTGGAGAAACGAAGCAGAGAGCTCTTTTGCTCTTCTCACTAAATCTTGCCATGACATTGACCTCATACATCACTGGGCTGGAGGGCGCAGGTATATCATTAGACAGTAGTCAGTGATTAAACTCAAGGCTCAATGTTCAAAAGTAAGATTTTCTTTCTCTTTTATTTTGGCCTAAAACAGCTAGAAAACTACATGTTTAGCCCAATTTTGTTGGACTAGAGGTAAATGGGGATGTTTTTTTGTGTAGTTTGATTATTTACTCTGGCAGTTTGTTCTTGGCAGGTGTGTGAAAGTGTCGTCATTTGGATCCGTCAGCCACTTCAATAAAGACAACAAGGTATGTTGTCTGTTCAGTGATTAAATGAAGATAATCAGTAGCCACGATGGGTAGAAATCTCTGTACTAAGCATGAATATAAAATGTGACGTTACTAGTTTTGTGTCAGCCAGCAGGGGCTGCAGATCGCTGCCTTAACTGTTCAGTAGAAAAAGACTGCCCGTACTCAGCATGCAAAATCTACTTGGACAGTGTGAAGAAGGTAAAAATTTCACCAATTTACTTTCATCATTTATGTACTTTTTTTTTTTATTATATACTTCTTATAAATAATTTTTGTGTTTTGTATGTTTGTGTGCTAGGGTCACACTGGCTGGCCAGTATCAGTCATATGCCCCAATTCACTCCCAGACATTGAGTCAGTAACAGAGGCATTGAAGACTGGACCGTATGGCCGCTGTGTCTATGAGTGTGACAATGACGTCTGCAGTAACCAGGTTAGAAAACACTGAAATCTGCAGCACTGACCCTTTCTGACTCAGTTATGCAGTATTAGGTTCCTATCAGGCATCAAAGATGCATTTAGAATATACAGAATATATTGTACTTCTACCTGCACCATTTTCATTATGTGTACTTTCTTTTTTCTTTAATCTCAACAAACGGTTATCTGCATACGAGTTAAAATAACTTAAACACAGTGAAATTTATTATTCATTTATTTATTTTTTAGCACAAGAAGCTTTCTGGTTTCTGCCGTTTTGCAGTTCTATACTGTACCTCTCATATTTAAGCAGGCTTTGTTGCAAGCAGGAAGATGGTGTGTGTGAGACTAAAAGACAGGTTGAATTTGGAGGACTGTAATTACAGAACCATTAGTTGTTGCTGAGATGAGTTTTTGTTTTGTAATTATGTGCATTTGCCCAAAATATTGGACATTGTCCCCATAGCTTAAATCAGCTGACTGACATACGAATTCCCAGACTGCACTTTGTTTATTTATTTATTTGGTCTGTGATTCTTTCCTTTTATCTTATTTAACTTTTCTGATCTCCTGAGCAGGTTGTCAACATGGAGTTTGAAGGGGGTGTGACGGCAGCCTTTTCCATGGTGGCATTCACTGAGGAGATTTGTAAGCGAAAAACAACCATTTACGGCAGCAAGGTAGGACTGTAATTAATGTCTCTGGGAAAGATGAGAATGAGAGACTGAAGAAAATCACATAGAAACACATTAATTAGCAAATGAATGATATAAAAGTAAAAGTGTGAATGCTTACAGATACAGAAGGTAAGAAACATTATATATCACAGCACTGTTAATCCTTATAGACCCTGTAACAGTTCAAACTGTTAGAAGCATGTTATTTACTTCATAGGACAAAGGCACTCTTCTGCATCATAAAGCAGAACCGCAGACCAAAATCACCCATTCCATAATATGTTGAAAAATGGTTTTACAATGATATGTTATTATAATTAGGGATTTCCTGCCTCGTCATACATTCACAGAAATCTGTGTATTTCCATGTTGTTGTTTTTTATGACCATTTGATTTAAAAACTATTATATTTTAGCAATTCCTTATTTGATAAAACTGATTCAGTTGTTTTACAATACTTTCAATTTTGCTTTGGACACCCTCAAAAACAGGACAAAGTTTCAATATTCAGACAAAAACCTTGTTGATAAAACCAGTTCGATGAGCTATCATTCATACTACTGATGTGCGACTGATGAAATGATATCTCCTTGAATCTTTAGTATTTGATAAACATAGAGTTAAGTTTGTTACTAAAATTCAGCTCTTTCCTACATAATGAACTGGGTCTTCTCAGGGCGAGCTCTCATGCAATGGCCACGAGATCCATGTGTTCAACTTCCTGACCCAGAAATCCAGAAAGCACACAGCAGACTACAACACTACCAGGCAGTTCGGTATGAGTGGACACGGTGGAGCAGACTACTGCCTTATGCATGCCTTCATTTCTGCTGTGGCAGTGAGTGCTCATTACACTTTTTTTTTTAATATCTAATTTTAGATAAGATTTGTTGTTGGTGAGTTCTACTTCCACTTGAGATTATCTGTATTTGCTTTTCTTGTACCTGTGATGCAGGACTTAAAAGATGCATGTGTCGTATCTATGTGTATCTGCTCTGTGATGGCTAATTTTTGTTTTCATATATCTTTATATGCATACAGAACAATGATCCATCACTGATACGGTCTGGTCCTGTGGAGACACTGCAGAGTCATTTGCTGGTGTTTGAAGCTGAGCGCTCACGGCTAGAGAGCAGAGTGCTGCACTGTGGGGACATTAAACAGAGCTAAAAAAAAATACCTACAACATTTTTTTTAGCATATTTTGTTATAGCTTCTTAATAAATCAGTGTAGTAATACCTATATTGTTAGTTATTGAACAAAACTATTAAACTTTCTCATTTGTCAATTACTAGATTTATATCCACACACTGACATATATAACAAGGACTTTTTTCTAGTGAAGCAAAGATGTCCTGAGAACGTATGATGATTAATGACAATGACACTCACTTCCTAAAATGATTACATAACTGATTCATGTCAGAAAAAGAAATATTAATTTCAAGGGACTGCCTGGTTTAATAAATGCTAAATAAAATCTGTTTTTAGTCTTGTGTCTTTAGTTTCCACTTTTTTTTTTCTTCCACACACTATCACGCTACAAAACCTGACACTAGTCTTGAGGCAGTAGGACATGGAAAATATGTACTATTTAAAGAAAAAAGTCATCTTGAATTTAATGGCAACTGCACTCAAATTTTGAGACTGTGTGTCACATCCAATCTTCAGCACCTGGACTCTTCTGCTCCAAAGCCATGCTATTGTAAGACATGCTGTTTGCCATCGCTTTGCTGAAATGTGAAACCTCTTCCATAAAAAAGATGTTTGGATGAAAGCCTATGATGCTCTGAAACCTGTAAAAAAAATGTTTGTTTGTTTTTTGGTCCCAATAATTTATTACATTTTGACATCAGGACAAATGGAGTACATGAGACCTCAGTTATTAATGAAAACATGAATTTCACAACTTATCACATCACTTTACAACTGCTCATTGAGGCAAATAGGTAGGGAAATATTGGGTGAATGATCGGGCACAAGCACAGGACTGTGTCAGATCTTTATGTAACAAGAAAGCTTATTTACACAACACCAAGACACTGAAGAAGTCACTTGGATGAGTGATGAAACGTTTCTTCCAATGAAAACGTTACATCCAGATGAACAGAATCAACTTTTGGGGATGCACAACACCAAGTGCAGTAAAAAGTGATATTTTTTTAATTAAAAATTATTTTTTAAATGGAGGCTGTATGATAAAAAAAAGTATTTCTATACTATAAAATTAAAACAAAAAGACATTTTAAAGCGGCACATGGCAGCAGGTTTCTATGTAACAAAATTATGTTGTGATTCCATTGTTGCTATCGTTACCGTTTAAAGTAACATAAGATATATATGAAACATAACAAGCAAAGGTCTTCACCATTTCAATCCAGAGCTTGGAGAGAAATTGACTATCACAGCGGTTGCAAAGCAAGGATTTACTAGCAAGCAGAAATTTGTTGGATTGCAAAACCACTGACCATCGACTGACAGCATGGGAAAAGTAAGTGCATGAATAAATGAATAAGTTCTTCAAGTCATTTGTTTTTGAATCAGGTGTTTAAACTTGAAATTCATATTTGCAAATCTAAAGATTTTACAATTTTTTTACATTCCTGCATTTTTTCTGTGCAGTCCTGTGAAATGAAACCTTTTGAATCACTGTTTTGTTGTAACAAGAGTAATTTTTTATGATTTTTCATTGCTAGTCTCTTGGTTTTTGTTTCTGTATTTCTAGTTCTGTAAGCTCTTTAGCATCTCCTTATTTCCAGTCTTTACGTTTTGTTAATGTGCCTTCCCTCTGTTCACTGTCTTGTCTCTCTGTGCCTTTACTGTGGGACACAAATTTCTTGTTTTCCAGTTTCTTGAGACCTTACTTTTTTTTAGCTTCTAGTTATTATGCTTTATTTTCTGTTACCCCTATTTCAGCTCTCTAGAGCGCAAGCTCGTTTAGTTCATCCCTCTGTGTCCTGCAAGTCCTGCATTTGGCACCTATCTCCTTCCTTCCACACAGCTGTAGCCTTTACACACACAGTTACTGAATTTGACTCATTAAAAATTTTAAAGGTAAACAAAATAATAACCACTGACCAAATTTAAAAAAGCAAAACAAAACAAAACTAATATTAATAATGATAACAAAAAAAGGCATTACAAAACTTAAATCTTCAGATAAAATGAACTGTTTTCATTTTGTTTATATCTATGTAAAAATGAAATATTTCTAATGCTCTGCTTTTTCCTTTAAATGTGGTGTCATATCATGATAAAAAATTACTTGAAATGTGTATTGAAACAGAAAACATAAACCTACAATATATTTTTCACTACAGTTAACATTTTAGTAACAGAACAGTGGTTTCTAGAATATATTTTTCATTTCATTATTGTTTAATCCACAAAACTTCTTTTAGTTCTTTAAGAAAATGTCTTACAGTGAAATAAATACAACTAAATCTCTTTTTTTTTTACACCTTGAATCCTGTCTGGCAGCTTTGGCAATCAGAATTATGATCTCAGTGTCAGTCACTGTTATTTATGCAGCACCAGTGTTTTGATGGGTATTAGTACATCAACACTGAAATGGTTTAACTGTAAATAATAGCAAGAATAAAACAAAGCAGATCACAACAAAACTTGTACCATGACTTCATATATTTGAGTATGTTTGCCCTTTATGTTTACCTGGTTGTTGAATGTCCCTGACAGGCAAAGATGAAGACAAAGTGGCTAGAGGACAGCAGCCCTGAATCCCTCCAACACCCTCCCGAAAAAACATATTGGGCCACATTTGGTGCTCTGCTGGCGAGAAGCTCCAGCCCTCAGCCCTCCACCTCTGGCTTCCAATATAGACGACCGAAGGATGCCAATCAAGAGGTGAGTAGAAAGCATATTCATAAGCTCATAGACAATGTAAATGTTTTGACATCTTCTAAATCCTACAAAAACAAGAACTGAGTGGTGAAAAAATACAAACTGGCATTGTAGACAAGCCAAGAGTTTTGACACACATTACTCCATCTCTAACAGGTAAACACTGCCCAGCCAGTGAGGAGGTCAAGCCCCCAGCCCTCCACCTCTGGTTTACACTTGAACCGTGACTGGAGAGCAAGGAGATCCAGCCCTCAGCCCTCCACCTCTGCCT
>NW_005187450.1:3121948-3123204 GCF_000239375.1 Pundamilia nyererei
GGGTCCCAAGGACTAAGGCCCGGGCACCAGACACTCGCCCTCGGCCACCCTCCCTGGGCCTGGCTCCAGGGCAGAGCCCTGGTAACACTATCCTGGGCAGGGTGAACTGTTCCCTTGATATTGTATTCATAGGGGTCTTATGAACCTTTGTCTGGTTCCTCACCAGGACAAATTGGCCATGGGAGACCCTGCCGGGGTACCAAAGCACCCGGGACAACACAGCCCCTGGGATCCCTGGGACACAGAAACCCCTCCACTACTATAAGGTAGCTATTCGCAGAGGGGATGGTGTAGAGCGTAGCCTTAAAAAAATCCAGCAAAGGCCTATCTATTTTAACTAAAATCCTTATCATAAATGTCCTTTGTTTCAAAGTTCGAGGAGTCAATTTTAAGGAAGGGAAACAGTGAGTAAAGGCTGAGGTATGCCAAACACAAGAATTGGACTGAAAATCAGTGAACTCAATTCCTGTGGTAGGATATATATATTAACATGTGATTCAGAACCATAACATTTGAAAAATACCATAATGCAACATTAATAGTGAAACACATATAATAAAGTGGGAAAGGGTATAAAATCAAACAGGAAAAGTCAATAAATTTAGCCAAGTAGCTTTGGTATAGCAGCTAGTTATGTACAGAAGTTCCACCATTTGCGGGGATAGCAGAATAATACAACTTTGTACAGTCAGACAAGTAGCACTGAAAATGTCCAACTGCTGAAGTCATGAGATTAACTTTATTACCATTACCTTTTCTGTATACTCTCGTTGATGTGTGCAGTATCCTTTGTGTATGGAAAGCCTGAATATTGCAGTAATGGGAGATTGTTTTGTTTCAGATCGAGCTTCTCTTTGATGTGCTGATCCACATCGTTCGCATTCTGGTTCAGCAACATCCTCTGTTTTTCCTGATTCTTCACACTAGATGGAGCCATCTAGTGTGAAGCACTCCAAGCACTGAATGTTGTTCCAAATTTGATACTGAAATTAGAGATCAGCAGGTATAAAATCACCGCCCACTGACCATTCAGTTCTTTGGAAAATAGTGTCACCATTCCTGGAAGATCCCTCTGACCCCCTGCAAGCAATTTTGTTTTCAGATCATTACACAGCTCGACAGATAAAACTGTCTCTTAAAGATTGATTTAATGAAATACTTGATAATAAACCTTCTAATTGCCCTGTGCCTTAAACACAGAGCAGTGATATTAAGTCTGCTAACTTAAACAGCATTTTTGCCACCTTGCTTTCCTG
>NW_005187450.1:3125510-3127536 GCF_000239375.1 Pundamilia nyererei
TGGCTTTGTGACGCTGCCACTGCAGGTTTTTCAGGTCTGCTTCAGCCACATTAAAAGTATACTTCAGCAATGAGTCTTTTCATAATTACAGTGTAACGAATTGTGATCGCTGATATGTGAAAGATGTCTGTGTAATCAGGATTTACTGGTTATTATTTTGTGTTGCATCTTACAAGCAGCTTTCAACTAAAATTATTTAAGGAAAAACAAATGTATTTTTATTCTCAGTTAACTTACTCACAAAAATTATTCATCAGTCAGCATAGACACTTGAAGAACAAAAGCTGGAGCTGCATACCTGTGTGATGTGTTCTCATATATATCATACATTACAGCCACAGGCATTAGTGTGTGGAACACCTGTACAGATGAAGTTAAGAAAGGTACATCTATACAAAAATGTACACAATTGTTTAAAAACAATAAATTTTATGAATATAGGAAATGTTCCTCTTAGTGACTGAGATGTCCTATTGTGTTATAATAAAGCTTTGTCCTGATTTTTTTTGATTAAGCAAAGCGTAACCCAAACTTAAAGTATTCATTAAGGTGTTTGTCACATAGGCATAATTCCATATGAAGCAAATTACAAACATCATAGGGTGTTTAGCTTAGGTAAAAATGTAGTTTGTTGTTGTTTTGGTTTATGAGCTTAAATTGTTTCATGTGTGTATTGTATACGAGTTTAGACTTGTATACAGTTAAAAATGTATGGATCGTTTAATGTCGAATTTGGAATATTGATTTGTAAACAATGGAATTTGAAATAAGAGGGTAGGAACAGAAAATGTGAAACTTCATCTTACTTCTTTTTGAGCATAAACATTGTGTAGACATAGAAATATTCATGAAAATATAATGTTTTCAAGTTTTTCATTCCTCTTGTAAATCTTGAAATATCTGTGTATCATTTTCAGAGCTTCCTTGTTCTTGTTAGACTTCAGTCTCAGTTTTAGAGTTTTGATTTGTGTCACGGCTACCGGGGCAAGCCATGTGGTGTTTGTTGAGAAAGGACCCAATATGCAGGAAATGGCAAGATGCAGGTGAGCGTTTATTTACAAAATGGAAAACAGGAAATGAGGCACGAGAGAACTACTTAAAACCTAAACTGGGAAAACTAATAAGGAGACCTGAAATAATAATAAAGCAAGATGAAGACCAGAGAGATGCAGGACGAATGAAGAGAACACCATGAAATGCAGATGGAGTGACAACCAGCATAGGCAACAGACTATATATATATATATGATGTGGGAAATACATCATTTTTTACAAAGCTTTAGTAGTGGCATATTGTGAAAACTTTTATAACATAAGTAGTGATGATCATTTTATACACACATTGCAAATGTGCTCATGAAGAGTTAGCATTCAGTCTTCTGAGGGTCATAAGCTTCATCTGGTGGGACTGTCCAGATGACATATTGTGAAAGGTGACTTAGAGTGCAGTAGAGGTCAATGCAAACACGCTTACAGACACAGACAGCACGTAGATTCACTTCTAGGTCAGAGGTAAGCTACATTTCCTTGCAACTGCATTTTGTGCCTGCACAATATGACACACATATCTGTACAGACACAAGGTAACGAGGGAACTAGACACAGGAGGGAGACACAGCTGAACCTAATGAACATTACCAGGAGGAAACAGCCAGAAAGCATGAAGCTAGATCCAGAAAAACTAGACATTACACAGAGACATGACAGAACTGGAGCAGAGGGAGTACAGAACCAAAACCAAAGATAATATATAACAATCAAGACAAAACCACTGAGTCCAGAGACTCAGGACCATGACAATTTGTTCCCTCAGTGCTTGCCCATTTCTGCATCCTATATTTTTGCCCAGATTCCACAATACCTAACAGACTAGCTGATAGGGATACCTTAAAGTATATCCAGCTTTAACTGTTGTAATTTGGACCCTTATATACAAAATCAACACAACAGTAAAGAAAAGGACAAAATGGTGACTAAGACAATGAGTTCATTAAAAAAAAATAACTTTACCGATGTAATAATATAC
>NW_005187450.1:3128106-3191747 GCF_000239375.1 Pundamilia nyererei
GCAGTCCTGGGAACAGCTAAGATACTGCGCAGGACCCTCAAGCTCCCAGGCCTCTGGTAGAGGACCCGAGCTTGAAGGATAAAACCGCCCGCAGGGGCGTGCTGGGTAAAAGAGTAGATAGATAGATAGACAGATAGACAGATAGATAGACAGATAGATAGATATAATAGTAGATAAAATAGCTCTCCAGTTGTTATCAGGAAATTGCATTCCATTAAGGAGCAAGGTGTCCTTAATTGTCCTCTCAACATAATAATGTCAACAACAGCATCCCAGCTCTGGGTCTTGCAACACATCCAAGATGACTAATCCTGGAGCATGTCCCACAGTCCATACTTCCAGTGGATCATGTTGTGTCGATGGCAGTTGTAAGACTAGTGTGGTAAGAAGGGTGTGTAGAGTAAACTCAAGAGATGACGACATGCTTGAATCACAGAAAAACTTTGACCTCGTGCCAGGAAGGGGATTACAGCAGCGCTGTGATGGGCACTCCTTCGAGCAAAGCCTCATTTTCCATTAGATGCAATCTGCTTTCTTTGAGCAGTTTGTGAATAAAGGAGTACAATTGTAGTTTTTTAAGAATGAAGCCTTTATTAGTACTATAACCTTTTCCTCTTCTCTTTTTCACAGTGACAATGATCACCTGGGAGGAGTTGTCTTCATGTCGTAGTCAAGATATTAGTCCCTCAAAGGAACAGGGTGGACGCACACAAACACACATAATGCCACATAGACTGGCGACGTGCTTCTGGAGACGAGTTTGCAAACTGAGTCAGCAGCTGTATTTCTGAATGACTCAACCGGTCCACCACAGAGCCCTTTCATTTCTCAGAGCCCTGCCTTCAACCCTGCCTAACACACAGGCATGCACTGAATATGTTAAACACTAGTGCTGACCTCACTACAGCATCACTTCCTCCCAAATGACCAGGGTAAGAACTCAAATACCAAGGCACAATATGGACTTAATTTCCAAGGAAGTAATTCATCTCAGTGATCAATATTAACAGACAGTTTGATGCTTTAAGGTAATTTCTTAAGGCTACATCTTTTGTTTTTCATTGCTGCTGGAAACTTTTTTTGGCATTAATGCTGTATACTGATGACATGTTGTGGCAAGTGAGGTGGTGAATTATCCGTAGAGCTAATAATCCTTTGATCCTCCAAGTCATTTACTGTATGAATCAGTCAAGTTGCCAGGAAGAGACTTGTACATCTGCTTTGACTTTTCCAAAATGCTGCTTGGAAGGCTGTTGTGGGCTGTTTCATTCCCCTCAATTTGAAACGATAGCCATCTTGTGAACAAGGAAGTGGAGGAGGAAAGTTTAAAAAGGGGGACTAATAAAATGTAAAACATGGTGCAGCCTAACTGTGACTCAACAGGAAATGATGGAGTGCGCGTAAGTAAGGTGAGAGAAGAAAAGGAGGAGGTCTGGAGTGGGAGGAGAGACACAGTGAGGAGGAGGGGAAAAAAAGGAAAACTGCCTCAGGACTCCAAGTTAATTTTTGGGAAAGGAACAGACTATAAGAGAGCATACCATGCCTTTCTGGGGAAAACTGTGGGTTGTATACGTATATCATTTCTCAGCCTTGCTACTCAATAGAGCCATGACGTGGACAAACACACACACACGCACACTCACTAAATAATCAGAACAACAATTTGACCAAATTTGACTAGTTTCCAACGTCCTCCTAAAGATGACCCGGGATGACGCAGTTGTGCAAAAAGACTTCGACCTCAGAACAAGTTGCGAAAACTGTGCAAACATTCAAATATTGACAGCGCCTTCGTGTCTCCTCTCTCTACCCAAAATGTCCTTGTTAGCTAATTTGCATTGATGCCTGCAAATGTTTTTTTCCACTCCAGCAAAAGTGTGATTTATCAAGAAAAGCTGCCACGGATGAGTTAAATAACGGTCAAAGATCAGTCCAAGGCACTCTCTGTATTCTTTTTATCTGGATTCTACACAGAGCCTCCTCCGGCCTTCTGTTCCCTTTTCTCATTTCAACTGAAGCTCTTAATGAACTGGAGATGGACTTCACAGGGCTGCGGAAGTCCTCCTGCTGGGTTTGCAGAGCCTCTGCCCACACTGAGGCCTGATGTAATGGGTAGAAAAGCTGGCCAGGCGTCCAGTTCAGTATCCTAGGAAAAGAATTGCTCTTCTTTCATGCTCAGATCTCTGCCATTCATTGAAACTGTCACCATGACATCTGATGTTGCCGCGTTTAAATCACTTTAACCCTTGATCCCTTGGTGTACTTCCTCCATCAGTTTGCCTGCTTACTGTGCTTTGTTTTTCTCTGCTGGTACTCTGGGAAAAGCTACGCTGCTTCATTGTTTGTTTGTTCTGTGTTTTAAAGAAATCTGTGTTCATTTATGTGTGTTTGTGTGTCATTTCTCTCTCCATTAAGCTCCATTGTAGCTGGATTTTATTCACAGAAAATATCAGTTGCTATTATTATTTTTAAAAAAAGCACTTTAGCATCAGATTAGATTACACAGAAGTCTTTGTGCACATCCAGATTTGTCCATTATTAAAAGGTAGCAGAGGCATGATTCTTCCATCTGTCCTCCTCTTCCTCCTGATGACTGTTGTTCCTTTGATAACTAAGCTAAGATGTGGTCAAAGGCTGTGGTGGTGAGCCCACACAGACATTTGAGGAGCCCAGCTCCCAACTTGTCAGATCTACCCGTAAAGCCATTAAATGAAACAAGGACTAGGTGTGGGGTGTGTGTTTCAAATCACACACAGCGTTGCACACAGCAGCACAACATTCAGCTCTTAATCACTGTCCGTCTACTTTGAAGTAAAGCATCAAACATAAATATTACAAATCAGGCTGAAGGAAGTAGTAGGTGGCAAGAGAGGGGTGCAATGCACTAGATATGAGAATTTCATAAGAATATCTTTCTGTTTTTTCTCAATTACAGCAACTCAAATCCAGAGTTAAATGACGACGCTCTTTCAGTTCTGGTGACCCATCGTTTACTCATCTCTGAACAATCTTGATTTTTAACCTCTTACACATATGGCAGCATCAAGTGGACATTGTTTTATGCAATCACATATTTAAAGTATACGGCTCATAAATATGGCCGCCATATGCGCCTGTAGTTATCACAACCTCTAACACAGATTCGCTGGAACAAGGAATGTGAAACCTAAACACAAGACACGTCAACCACGACTTTGAAAACAGCAGCCCTGTAGCGGCGCTCTAATTGCTATTACATGTTTGTACACAGCTGGTTCCTCTATAAGAGAATTCCCTGTGTCACCGTGTCAGCACATCAACCTACACGAATGTATTTACCATAGAAAACATATGTTAACACCTACCTACTTCATTTCCTTTTCCAACTTGAGACACTGTTAAGCGCTGTGCTGTGCACACACTCATCGTTTTAGTTTTCTATTCTCAGACAGCTGGGGAACTGATAGATCAGTTTAATATAACCATAAGTCTTGATGAGTTTTATTATGATCTTGTACTTTTTACTCATTCTTGCATTAATCCTGTTCTTTTCCACAGAACAATTGATTTTTACACACACACACACACACACACACACACACACACACACACACACACACACACACACACACACACACACACACACACACACATATGTGTATCATAGTCCACCTGGTATTCCTGCTCATTTTTTGCCAGTTTGCATTTGAGTCAGGCCAGCTCTCGAAGTCTGACATATATGTATGTTTGCAACATTAAAAATAAGCAGTCTTCTTTATCTTTTTTGATATGGATGTTGGGAGGTGGAGTGCTGCAGATGTGGAAGGTGGGCTTCTGACTGCACTGACATCTGTGAGGGACGGAGGTCTCTCAGAGCAGGAAATGACTTGACCTCCCCTGTGGGAGACTGGCCCACCCTGGCAAAAACCCCCACAGCCCTGAGCATCCTGGGTCACCACAAGCGCCCACAGAGGACTGCAAAGCAAGAGCAGAGCTGCTGGTAAAAGTGGCAAAAACTTTGAATTTTGCATGGCCATCTTTATGCAATTTATTAAAAGATGATTAGACTAAGATTTTGATTTTGAAGGGACAGCAGGTGGTATATTTAATTTCTATATAGTTTGGTATTGTTAGTCTTACAGTCTTAACTGTAACACAAAACGTGTACTTGGTTTACAGCTGAATGACAGTGGTGTGACTGGACATCTCTGTGTCACTTTGAAATTCCACATTGCACAATGTAAAGTTGATACATAACAGCTTATTTGTTGAAACTATGAGTATTCCTTTAAGCAAACAAGTTAACGTTAGTGGGAGAGGGATGGTTGATGATTGCAGCAATGTAAGCACGTTACATGTGGCGTATTTATTTTATGGGTTTGTGATTTACAGTCAGTATATAGGTATAAGGCACTCCTTAATCCGCATATGACTGTATGTGGGCTTTATTGGAGTAGTACAAGCAGAGGAACTACTCAACAATGTGCACCAAGGGAAGAAAGAAAGGTTACAGGGTCACTTGGCTTACAATTTTACGATTTGGTTATACAGTGTACAATATTTGATGGGTCATTTTGCCTAAGGATTTATTTGTGCTGTCACTGCAGTAAAAAGATCAGATGGCAGTCTGGGGGAAGACTGTAAGCTCAGTGTGGTCTGGACCCTGTGGTGAAAACAAGAATAGCCTGCACTCACTTCCCTGTTATTTTCTGGTAAATGGCCTCTCATATTGTCCTTCTGCCTCTCTCAGCGTGGGTGAGGACAAACACAGGACAAACACACACACACAGTCAACTCTTTTGTGACATGCAGGCTTCAAAACAAGTCCTCATCCTTCATGTCTGGTCTGCCAATCTAGTGCTTGTAACTCTTTATCAGTCTTATGTTGTACACACGCCAATATCCACCCACACACTTTCTGACTCCCACACAAGTCAGGCCACAATTGCTTGAAATGCAATTTCCTGTACACGCATTACAGGGAACAAATAAAATAAAGGACATTTTTGCTTTTTGACCTGCTGAGGCATACTTAGTGTAGGCTAAACGATGTAATAAAATGGGAGGGGAAATGCTTAATAGATTTAAGCATAGATCCTTAAGCTCTACAGAGTCTTAGTTCCACTGACTGTAAGGAAATAGATTTTGTGAATGGTGTCCTGAAACCTGAAAGTTGCGCAGACAGGTTAACAACATCTTGTTAGATTCACACTGCAGCTGACGGAAGAGTTCAGGAAGGTGAGTAAAACCGTACAGAGGAGTATAGAGATGAAACGTAAGAGAAACGTGAATTACTGCTGATAGCATAATGCGCAAGTACAATTTCAATGTTATTCCTGGTCAAAGGGAGACGATTTGTATAGTTTAATTGAGAACAAATAATCATATTTTATAACATTATCATGTGTATGTAAAAATGTAATATGAAAAGTAATTTCAGATTATCAGTTACATTTAATAGAGTCAAAACTATGTTGGACAGAATTGGGTTCTAACTACATACTCAAAAAATACATTTAATTAAAATTTAAAAAAATCTAATAGTAAAGTAAACTTAGTAAAGTATTCAGTGCATTTCCTAGTAGAGTGATGTAAAAAGAATTACAGGCATTTTTCCCCTTTAAGGCAGCCATGGGTGGAGTTACAGTAACGCGTTCTGGGTGTTGGATTCTTTTATAAGGAGATGTGGAAACCCGCGTCACTCTGACAAAATGAGTTTCACCTCCCAGTGTTGTTGACAGAGGAGGGTCGATGCACATGGGTCAGGGTTGACTGACAGACTGGATTTTAGCCTCACGAGTGTCATTTCTCGCTTGGGACTGAGGGCGATCGAACGAAACCAGCTGTACGTGACGGATAAGCAGGATTTGCATGGTGAGGCTCATCACGTTCTCATAAAAGTTGTCTGATGAATATTGGCTCTTTTTTGTTGCCTTTGCCTTTACCGCGGGACGGTCAGATGCTGTGTTGTATGTGATGTGGATGTTACTCTGTTACTAAGTGTATACGAGTGTTTTCCACACTGGGACGTCACGAAAAAAAAGAAAAAGAGCCGGTCAGAAATCACTGAGGTCTGTTCTCTGAGTAGAGCCTGTATAGTTCAGATGTGTGTGGACAGCATTTTGTAAGCTGGACATTTGTGTGAGTAGACCAGCTAGAGGAAGTTATTTATCTAGTGGAACGCACTGTACTTCTGACTCACTGAGGGATTTCACTCGCGTCCGCCGAGGGAAGTCACGTCGAGGCGGGATAGGTCTTGGACTGCTCGGCACTTCCATTTTCATCCACTAGCAGGCGATAAAGAGTAAACCAGTAATCCTATGTCTGTCTGACGTTTTCGTATAATTTAAAGCGCAAAAATAAAATAAAATGAGGGAGTCAAAATTGGTTCACAACTATCATTCAAAAAGTGTAAAAAAAGTGACTTCAGTAATATAATGTAAAATAATTTACAGTAAAAAGCGCATGACCCAGAGTTAAACATAACTCGGTGTTATCAAGAATAGAGTGCGATAAAGGCCAATAACAGAAAGTGACAATAAGGGTTATGGAAATTAATTATAATAATAAAATAAACTATAAATATATAGTTTAATAGTTACATATGATGTGAAAATGTACTACATGCCGATGTGGCCCATGACCAGGTGGAGTTGTGCTTTTTTCAAACTATAAAAATGTGAAAATCTTCATTTTCTGCACACTATCTAGACTTTAGTTTATTAGAAACAAAACATTTCGGACATGCAAGCAGACTATAAAGTCTACCTACCATCTTGTTACATATTAGATATGTAACAATATTAGATAGGTTGTTACATATATAATATTATGTAACAATATTAGATATGTAACAACAAAAGATTTTTAACACGTTTATTTAATTATTTTTTTAATATATTTTTTGTAAGTAAAAAGCAAGTACTAAAACTGCATTTTTTCAGTTAAATATCATCACAAACATCTTTTCATATGCCTCTTTTATTCCCCAGGTGAATGAAGTTAAACGGTGGAAATGTCAGGATCTAATGAACTGCACTAAACTGTCACATTTACAGCATGGGCTTCGCCTGGTGACCCATTAAAAATCAGTACACGCAGATAAATCTAAAGGTCTGGTTTGTTAGTACAATGTAAAAAAAAAAATTTGAAAGCTGCAGTCACACATTGAACCTAGATTAGTTTGGTGAATAAACTTGTATTTGGGCTGCGGATCTTGTTGTTAAAACGGTTTCTCTCATTGAATCAAATGCTTTATTGTTTAGTTTTGTGGCGCGCAGTGTTGTAGTTAGTCCCACAGCTTAGCAGACTTAATTAGTGTGTATGTATGTGTGTGTAAGGTGCAAACTTCACGCCATCAGGATAATCAACTCGTGCTTAAAGAAGGCCCGGTCACTGAATGGTCTATTGCCTGAAAAAAAGTTGAGGTGGGGACTGCCAAGGACAACACACCAAGGACCCTGCATGTACTAAACAAACTGTTTTCTTCAGCCTCTGGCTTGTCCTTCCAACTGTGCCAACACACGCAGTCCCCCCCGCAGGGGACTTTTTGTGGCACAGACTCATACCTTGGCCGTGGCAGCTTGTCTCCATGGCGTATCTCTAGTCCTAACCTCATGGGAGAGTTTACTTGTATTTTCAGGCTTGCTTCGCTGTGCACCAAAGTGGTACAAAGGCCCATTCATGCCCGAGAGTGGCTCCATTCATGGACACTGAGTAATTGCCGGTAGAATTCATAATTAGTCTGTGTCTTCCATCTCTGAGGCTCACGGGTGGAAATGACGCCACAGTTGGTTGTTTTAAGGATAGCATTAATATTCAAATCCACGCTTGAGTCACTGTTTTGTTTGTAGTTGGGTTTCCTTTGCATGCTCTGCATTGTTTGCTTCCCACTTCGGCATTGGAGTTATCATGGACAGGAAACAAAGCAGGTCTTTGAAGCGAAAGATTGCAGTGATAGTAGAATGGAGACCTTGGGTTGCCCTCCAGGCAGTGTGGTGCTTTCATTTTAATGTGAAATGGGTCTTTTTATTTCATTGCATAAGCACAGTATTGTATTTGAATTCTAAATGTTGCTTTCAATGCAAGAAGAAGCACAAATATGTAAAGTACAATATATGGGGAGAACAAAGATTTAGAGGTATGTCATTGAGTCAATGCAGCTGGGTGCTTTGCTGCGTCACTGCTGGGAAGACACAGGGGCACCACTCAGTTTTAAACTCCTTCAGTTGTTTGATGGTCTGCTTAACCTGAGCTGCACATCTGACCGTAAGCCAAAACCGCAACAGCAAGGTTGACATCATCATCTATCATAAAAAAAAAAACCCAGGATGACCTTCACCTTTGCCCTGATACAAGTGTCCATCGCCCTGGAATGATATCAGTTGCTGTGCATCATATCAGGAGAAACAGTCATCATCTTTATAGATATGTGCTAGTTGAGAATCTTAATCATCAGCATGGATGTCACGTACAGTCTTTGTACTTATTTCATTGCTTTGCCTGTCTGCACAAAATTCTCTCTCACCTTAACCCCTTAAAATATTTTAACAGTAAGACATTTCCTAGTCATTCGCAGTGTGCCACTTTTTAAGTGCACTTTTGTTCTCAGCCAGTAGGCTAACAAGGTTAGGGCTTGTGACCCTGTCAGACTTAAACTAAATCTTACTTCAAGTGCATCTATAATCGCAGTGCTTTGGGGCCGTCTCAGCGGTGGAGTTTGTCATCCAGCATCACAGGAATTCTGGACAATAAGCCCCTTTTGTGAGGGCAGATACTGGAGCGTTGCACAGAGACGAAGGAGGGTGCAGGAGTACTGTCGCCCTCCCACATCTGACCCAGAGGTTGTGTAATACCCTGCTCATCAGACAAATAGCTTTAAACTGGATACATATGGCGGCTGAGAGAGCAGGCTGAAGCAATTTTCTTGGCTTTTGTTGTTACTCTTGTTTCCTCAAGGCTCACTTAAAACATGCGGGGTATCGCAAGTCGTTTGTTTACTGCGTCTAGTGAAAAGTGGCATATGTTCAAAATGTAAACGTTTCTTTTGCCCTGCTTTCATAACCTTTTTGAGAATAGGAAAAAGCTATTGGATATAGTTGTGTAATGATACTTTTACTACACTGAAATGTGAATGATATGAATGTTTTTCACAATCCTGCAAATCTACATATTAAACATAAAGAATGTCATGAAATGTTACATCCTTTGAACTTTGTTATATGTTACTTATTCAATGTAAAATACTTTGCTTTATATACAATGTTCATGAAGTAGTCCATCTGTCTGTAATATATGCTGTATGCTTGTGTATGTGCAGTTATCTTGTATTGTTTGCTGCCTTTTGCCTTGCCTGGTAAGATAAGAACGTGCAGCTGAGTGTGATGGACGGTGATGAGATCCAGCTGTACCCTGCTTATGGGCATTTCACACCAGCAAAGGTGTGACCTGAATGATGTGATGTAATGCAAAAGCCAGATGTGAATGTAAAAGATAGCCAGATGAATCCCCTTGCACTCTAATGTCAGTGTTTCTTCAACAGCTTACCACTGGCTAGAATGAAGCTGTGATGGGTTTGACGGAGCTGACTTGTGTTGGAGCTTTAGATCGATATCAAACAGAGCTTCTTATAAGAACACGATCTCTTCTACATCATGGCCAGGAGTCAGAATAATTTGTGGAGACAGCATGACCTGAACAGGTACCATTAACACTACACAAGTCCTAATACTAATTTTTTTTGAAAAATGTAAATAATCTGTTATTATTATTATTATCTGTGAATCTGTGGCAGCTTTGCAAAATGTTGAGCATGTAAATCTGAGCAGGAAAAAAAGAGAAATATAAGAGAAGGGATAAATGTTAGCATGAGCAACTACATGTAGTCATGCAGGATTATAATATATGTATATAGCAAGATAATATGAAACTAAATAACAGTGTCTGGCAATCATAGACACAGAGTCTGGCTCAGAAAAGAAATCCAGTAACTTGTTACTGTTTTATAATGCAAATAGAAAAAGGACAACTGAACATATGTTCTGTTAATGCATTTGTTAGGCTCGTCTTATAATGACTGATTTGGAATGATTTACCATCATGCACAGCTCTGTATGGATTTCTCAACCTGTCCTGCTTTGCAGAGTGCAGAGCTTTGGCCTGAGGGCTTACACAGAGCAAACCCTGAAGGAGCTTCAACAGCAACAGCAAATGGCCAACGAGTTTAACTGTGAGTCTTTTTCAGATATTAGTGTTACATGTATGAAGGAAACGGATTTAGCATGGATGCATGAACTTTATCAAAGCTCCTCTGCTTTGAATTCGTATGTATCAGGAACACTATCAGTATGTATCTGCTATTACTGTAAATTGTAGAAATTCTGGCAATTTTTTTTTCATTGTTTTGAAATTTTGAAAGGATGTGAAGAGTTATGTTTGTTAAATTAGGTGAAGTTATGCACTTTTTTTTATTAGAGAAAAAAAAACCCTTTAAACCTCATTTGTCTAGTAGAACAGTATTTAGACAGGATGCAAGTGAGTTTGCCATCACAGTACTAAGCTGTGTACCAGAGGAAAGAGATCGGGGTGTAGGAGGAGGGGAAGCTATCGCTCCCCAGTCACCAGCTGTTCCTGCAGTCTGGGGCACGTCGGATGTTTCCACAGAGAAGGTTATGGGAAGCTCAGTTAAGATTGTGGCCTGCCCTGCAGATAATGACGATTCCCGTGTTAATCAGGGTGTTGTGGCTGATGTTTGACGAAGAAGGCGATAGGTTAAGCTGGTGTTTTCAGGATGTTTTTACTCCCGTTTCCTGTACAGTATCTTCAGTAAGTACGTTTTTATAAGGCGGTTGGGCAGCAAGTTGTTTTCCATGTTTCTTCCTCTGAGTGTTGTTTCTGCACTGGAGGAGACAACAGCGATAGCAAAGCCTTACATAACAATTTGCTTTCTCAGTATAAAAGCAAACGTAGCATTTTGTGCCAGCTGTTTTAACACATTTCCTTTTTTTGCCCCTTTTTCTCTCCGCAGCCAACCCCTCTCTCTCCCAGCCTCCATTTTTTTCTGATTCCTACCACCTAGCATCAGACAACATGCTGCTGCCCATTGAGGGAGACCAGGTGGTTCCTTCTTCCCAGAGACAGGCAGTGTTCGGGGTTGATCAGAGGGAGGCCAAACCCTTGCCACCTCTGCCAGACCCCGAGGAGCTTATGTCAGATGAAGCAGCTGATAGTGAGGTTGAGTTCTTTACCAGTGACCGACGGCCCCTTTTGCCCAAGAGCTGCCCTAAGCCTATCTGCAGGAACAGCAGCAAAGACTTTGGCCAAGTAAATTATGCCTACCAAGAGAGTTCATTGAGGGCTGGAGATGCTGGCGTTGGATCCATGGCATTCTCTTGGCCAAGCAGAGAGGACCGGCCAACATTTGGAGGAGGCAGGTTTGCGGCCGACATTTGGTGCCTTGGTCACCAGACAGATGAAAACCAGCCTGTGGTGTCGGAAGCTGAGGATACCTTTGGAGCCAAACGGCCAGACCAGAACCTATTACCTAGAATCCAATTTTTTGGCTCGGGTCCTTCCACCCAACCACACGCCAGCACCTCATCATGGTCCACTGACAGGCCACAAATCCCTCCTCGTATCCCCATCCCACCAAAATCAAAGACTGGGACCGATGAAGACAAACCTCCCAAAATCCCTCCTAGGGTGCCTTTAGTCCCACCCTGTCCACCACGCACCCCAAGCCCTAAAAGTCTTCCAATTTATATCAATGGAGTGATGCCTGCCACTCAGAGTTTTGCTGCTAACCCCAAATATGTCAGCAAGGCGTTGCTGAGACAGATGACAGGTGAGCCACCTGCAACCCAGTTTTCTCCCTGCATTGTTCCGATTTTGAAGGATGGCAGAAAGGCCAGCGGGACACACTACATCCTGCTGCCGCCGGGCCGACCGCCAAACACAGAGAGAAGAGAAAGACTCCTGAGTGAACCTGCTAAGACAGGGAACAGCAGCTTCTGGCAGAAAAGGTAGAAATCATCTCACCATGTCTGAAACTAGACGAGTACAAAACGGTGACTGACGTTATTAATCACTCTGTGATACACAACTGTACAGTGTGCGATAATATCTGCTCACATGTGTAATGTATTGGTATTTTCATTGACTGACATGTGTTTGGTGTAATATCCACAAGGTTTTTTTGACTGAACATTTTACCAATCAGTATTTTAGAGATGTCTCTTCTACTTAGACCACAACGACAATACACAATAATATAGTATTTTCACAAATAGAGAACAAATATTTATTTTCTATCACCATTTGTCAGTTTTTGATAACTAAGATACTGCCGTTTCCTTACTAAAAAAAAAAATAGTATGATCACTTATAAATTTTTAAAGTCTGACAGTCGTATGCTCATACCACTAAAAACAGCCTTAGCTATGCAACATATACCTTACAAGAGAGCACGTCTTTATAAATGTACAAGCTGGGCTTGTGCCAAACTGTTCCACGTCTGTTATTTTTTATCACAATGCTGCTTGAAAAATATAATGTGTTGATAGATTTGATGTTTTTCCAAATAATTAAAGTACTATTTGAATATTTTAGCATCTTTTCAGGTAAACTTAATAAAGTGCTCCATTAAAAAATACCAGATTATAAAGAATTAGCCAAGTGCAAGTCTAAAGATTCTTGACAAATTTTATAGTAAATTTGCAAATGAACATGTTAGATCACCCCCACCCCCCACACACACACACACACACACACACACACTCGATGCAGCTAATATTGGGTGTTTGCGCTTTTGAATTAGCTTATGATTTCTGTATCACAAAGCTGATTGAGATAAGATAGCCTTATCACTCCCAAAGTTTAGAAATTTACATCAAACTACATTAACTACAGAAAATTCAGCATCTGCATTTAAAGTGTCAATTTGTTCATTTTAATCAGTGTGTATTTAAAGCTAGATTCTAATTCATTTTCATTAGAAACTTTGTTGAAAACCTGCAGTCACACTTATGTTCACAGGTCTTTAAACATATGAAGAGCAAGTCAGAAGTTTTTACTTGTTGCATTTGTAAATAGAGCTGAAAAATTGTCATTAGCTGATCCTCATGAAATTTTTAATGATGTAAATCTGATGTTGTGTATAATTTTTTTTTTTACTGTGTGGGCATGGAAGTCATGTTACGTTTACACTGCTGAGGTGCAGGCCCACATTTACCTTTGTTACACCAACCTCTATGAAGTTCTCATGAAGGTTCTGTATCAGACTTGGCCCATTCAAAGGCTGTTTGTAAGTTCATAATTCTGTGTCAATTGTAAAAATTGTCTTTAATCTATTTATAGAAATAAATAACTTATTCATTCTAGGATTGCCTCATTCTCCACACTCAAGCTATGATATAGAGAGCTTTCTCCAAGTTTGACCTCCTTTTTTCAAGATAAGATAAACTTTGTCTCATCCATCTATAATCTGGGTTCAGGTCGCAGGGGTAGCCCAGACTTCCCTCACCCTGGTCACCTCTTGCAGTTCATACAGAGTTCATCCCAAGCCAGGTGGGGAATATATCTCTCCCATGAGTCCTCGATCTGTTATGGAGGAACTGAGAAACCTATGAACATATATATTTTTATGGCATTAGGATGAAACCAGGCTGCCATCCCATGTCTAATTGAACTTTCAGGCACTACATAATAAAAAAGCACATGTTGTTATTTAGAGTGGATCATGTCACAAGCATCTGGAATATTGAACTAATAATAATAACACTACTAATAATACTATAATACTAATAATAATAATAATAATCAAAAGCAGAGAGTTGGTGTGACCGAATATAGGTGGATGGGGGCAGATGATCAGCTGTGACGAACCCTAAAAGGAGCAGCTAACAGAAGAAGAACAACAACAACAACAACAAACTAAAGCGCTCAGAATGGAGTTTTGGGAGAAATTTTAATGGAGCATCAACAGTAGCTATGTGGAAAATTTCTCATAAAAGTATGAGCTACAAGATGAGAGATGTACATAAAAGAAAGGCTACTGTCTCTTCCCATTCCCTTGGTTCATCATGTGATGGTGGCAACAGTGTAACAGTTCATTTGGTGGTTTTCAGACATCTCAAAAAAACCATTTCTTGTACATGCTACATTATCACCTCACAGCTCATATTCACAGCTCATTTGCCAACAATCCAAACGGGACTGGAGTATCAAGGTGATTCAGCAGGCTAAAAAAAACCCAACAAACCCTTCCACTATGGTACTGTTCGAGTTCATGCTCACATTCACGCATTTCTCCTGACTATTCCCTCAGCTCCACATTTGTTATCGCTTTATATTAAGATCAGTCCAGTGATGCAGAAATGTCTCAAAAAACAAAAACAAAAAAAGGCCCAGGAAAACTAAAATAACTGTCACATGAGCAGAAGTTTTCAAGCTCCATAGTTTAATAAATTGGCCGGTTTTATCGGTTCATAATTAGCTGTGTTAAACATTTAATCGAAATGACATTTCACAAAAGAACAATTATTCTACTATGAAATAATTCATTTTTGCAAAATAAGTTAAAAAATAAACACAAAAACTTTTTGCTAACCCCTCATTTCACCCCCTCCCCACTGTCCCCTCACCCCTGCAGTTCCTTATGGGCCTTATTGAACTTTGACCTGTGTTCTTGGACAGGCACGGCCTCAGCGGTCTCATCTCTTGGAGCCGAGGTCCTTCGTGCAGCCACAGAGCTGGCAGATGTAGGATTTTAACCGTCGCCTTACCGCCAAGCCCGGTTGAGCAGTTTAACTTCTGCCAGGCGTTTGCTGATCATGGTGGCAAAGAAAAGGGCAAGAAGCACGCTACTGATCAGCATGTAGTCGTAGTCATCTTTCAGTACGTCAAACTGCTTCGAGGGATACACACGTGTCTGGTAGATGTCAAGACCATATGCCACAACCTAAAAAAAAAAATAAAATTGTCATATTAAGATTTTATTTAAGTGGGGAGGAAAACAAAGTGGTGGCAATGCATTTCCAAATAAGGAATCATCTACAGCCCTGTTTCCAAATAGTAGTGATGTGATGAAAATGTACATGCAATGATTTGAAGATGCTTTAAATTGGACGGTAAACAAGAAAAAAAATGTTCTGAACTCATTTTGAATTTGACGTCAGCAACACGGGGAAGGGGCAAAAAAAAAAAAACTAAAAAAAAAAAAGACTGGAAAAGTTGCGTAATGCTATACCAAAAAAAAAAAAAAAAAAAGATCCGGTGGAACATTCTCACAACTAATTAGGTTACTGAGTAACATGATTTGCTATACAAAAAAAAACATCCTAGAGAAGCTGAGCCTCACAGAAGTAAAACCAACGAGGATTTCACCATTTGCGAAAGACAGAGACTGAGTGGGCAAACGGTTTTTTAAAACCACTGTCAATTTAATTTAAACTGGGGGAATTTCTCATCTATGGCAGATGATATTAAAGGATCCAAATAATTCCTTGTAAGTGGGGAAGAAAGTCAAAAGCAGATACTGAATAGCCAAGCTTTGGTTAAAAAACAAGACAATATTCCATTGTGGAAAATTGTGCATGAGCTCTACTGAACATAGTTCACTTGCTGCGTCCACAAAAACAAGTTAAAACTCCACTATGTGCAAAAAAAACCCCAAACATAAACAAGACGCAGGGGCCAGGACATTTGCGAGGCCAAAGCTCATGTAAGATGGACTGAGGCAGAGTGGAAAAAAACTGCTCAGTGGCATGAAAAATCAAACTATGAAAATATTTTTGGAAACCATGAACCTGGAATACTACAGGCTTAAAAAGGGACCAGTGGGTTTGCTCTTAGTGCGCGGCTCACAGCTTGGTAATACGGTTGGAGAAAACGTGCACAGAGCTTGTGCACTAAATGATATGAAAATCTCAGAGCAACATGCCCAGAGTCTTTTTTCCAGGGAATGTATCAATTATTTCAGGATCACAACTCTAGTAAAGTACGCCATTAACTTTTGAGCAGCTGAAATCAATATATCTACCAAGGATGGGAAAACACTTCACTTTTAAAACAACAGCGTTTGTTTCCCCTCGGTTATGAACCCCATAGAAGAAATGATGCAACACGATATTAAACATGCTCCGATTGCCACAGTTACATGTTATATCCACTCACTGACCACTTCATTAGTTACACCTTGCTAGTACGATGTTGGACCTCATTTTGCCTTCAGAACTGGCTTAATTCTTCATGGCACAGATTCAACAAGGTGCCAGGAACATTGCTCAGAGATTCTGGTCCAAGTGGCACCTGGTGTGATCTACTCCTGCTTTAGTACATCTCCTTTAAAGTTCGATGTGTTGAGTTACTGTTGCTTTCCTATCAGCTTAAACCACTCTGGCCATTGTCCTCTGACCTCTGACATCAATGAGACATTTTCACACAGAGAGCTCCTGATCACTGGATATTTTGTTTTTCAGATTATTATCTGTGACCATGCCACATTCAAAGCCACTTAAACCACCTTTCTACCCCATTAAGATGCTCAGTTTGAGCATTACAATGCTGCCATGTGATTGGCTTATTAGATGTTTATCTAAACAAGTAGTTGAACAGGTGACCCAGTGCGGTGGCCGATGAGTGTGTTGTTCAACCAATAAAATTTCTTCATTTCAACATTTGATAGGTTGTCTTTGTACCATTTTAAACTAAATATATGTGATGTAAATGATTTTTAAACCATTTTATTTTAATCTTACACTGTGCTGTCATGTGCTTTTCATTACTTTGAAGGCAGACTTACCAGGCAGGTTGACTCCAGTCCAGACGGGGAAGTGTGAATACCTTGCACTCTTGATATACTCTGATTGTAGTTGATAAACCACTCTGTACGGATCATTAGCTCTGGAGCATAGGGTATCAGGTTCTCCTCACTGAAGATCAAGTTAACAAGTCAGACACATAACAGTAAAGAAAAATCTGACTTTCATTTTCACACTAAGCCTGACTTGAGGACTGACCGGCTTTGCTCAGATACTATTTCTGGCCTTCGTGGGTCGAGGAACATCTTTGGTAATGACAAAATCCCTCCAGACGGCAAGCCAACTATGACAAAGCAAATTCAAACAAACATATTACAAAAGGGCAGCCCGGTGCTGAAAATACTTTTTATTTCTAACATATTATGTAATAACTAAAAGCCAAAAAACCACAGAAAACAGCAATATAACCGAGTAGCACTTACTGAGCAGATGGCGGCTGGTGATGCCCTTTTCAGTCAGCGTGGCCTCCATGGTAGAAATGGCGGAGGGGAAAATGTAAGACTGCTGGAGAACCTGAGGAGCGTGTGGCCGATCCAGCGAGCTGAACACGGTGCTGTTGTAGAGCTCCATTCCTTCATACAGTTCAATTACAGAGAACTCGTTCCTACGTGACTTGGTGCTCCAGTATTCATACTGCGAAGTCACACAGGGGAAGGAGACACAATAAATATAACACTCAATATTTCTCCTTTTTTCCTCCATTTAGTTATGTGCTTTGAACAAATGGCCTTCAAACTGTAACGATGCAAAAAGCAAGACAACAAAAGGTGGTTGTAATTATTTCAATCCCTACACATGACTGTAGCAAACAAGCGTGCTCACCACCACCCAGTTTTCAGAATGCACAATATGCACCGGTCCTCTGGCTTTTCTCTGAACAGCCTCGTGGATGATGCGGCCGGTCACACCGTCAATCAGGATGATCCCGACAAAGCTGCGCTCCTGATGCGTGTCTGTGCTCTCAGTCACTACAGCCAGTAGATTGGGGTTCAGGTACTATAAAAATTCGTTAGAACACAATTGGACATTTAAATTAATATAATAGCACAAAAGTACATATCTCATTAATTAAGATAAATTTGTTGTCAAATGAAGCAGAGCCTCACTCAAGCTACTTTTGGGCCACTCCGGATGTTTGATTTGGCAGAGTTTTACGCCAGATGCCCTTCCTGATGCAAACCCAAACTGGGATTTGTGTCTCCGGCTGGAGTCCAACCAACAACATTTGCTTGCCAAGCAAATGTGTAAAGTGCAAACCACTACAACCAAGTAGGACCGCATTAACGCACTGACTTTTTCTTTGTAGTAGGGAAATAAGTTGGGGGTTTTTTGTACCTGGTTTCATTTATGAAAAAAGGTTGGAAAATAAATTTTTCAGTCCATAAACGAGGGTTCTTGACTATGTTAAGCTACATTTGCCTTCTCAGGAATCTAGCTTACAAAAAATATGACCGGAAATACTTGCAACAAGGTCTCAAATATGGCAGTCAGCTGGCCATCAGCCTATCCAGATCAACAATTCTAGGAAACCTCAAGCACTACTCGATGTACCGCTATAAACTGTCCTAGTGAATGATTTCTAATGTGTTTTTATCCTCATCTTCTTGTGCTACTCTCTGAAATAATGAATGCAAGAGCACACTTCACAGGTGATTCATAAATCACAACAAAGGCAACAGTAAGGAGTACTAGCAGTGAATTCTTACTAAAAGAGGGCAGTCGAAGGGAGAATGTGATTCACTGGGAAAACAGTGACATGGGTTACAAGATTTCTTGGAAAGATGAGTTTTTAGTTTACGTCACAAGATGGGGCGTTACTGTCTTTTAGCGCAAAGAGGGAAAACTGAGCCAAAACAAACCAAAATCGAGCCAGAATAAAGTCAATAATATAAGCTTAACCAGAAGGATTTGAAGCTTTCTTAGTTGTTTTCACTTGCATACTTCAAAGACATACAAGTGTTTTTGTGAAATCATCACTGGGAACTTGTTCCTATCTTTGGTATGACTGTGTACATTAGACAAATTTAGCTATTTTACTGTTTCTTTTATTGTTGTCATTTTAATGTTTGTCTAGAACAGATCTATCTTGTAAATGAGACACTGAGTCGCAATGGGACTACCTGTATAAATAAAAGTTAAATAAAAATAAATTTAAAAAAATGTGTTTTAAAAAGGATGTTACGGTACCTTATAGAGAACACTGCGGTCTCCCATTACTCTTCCTTGCGAGTGGACATGCTCATTAGGCCTTTTCCCTTTGACAGAGACAATCCTTTGTATCTCCATTGGAATGACAACTTCCCAGATCTGCTCAGTGGACAAGTCCTGAGAACACAAAATGATACACATTAACTTTTTCTGTCTGTGACTTGGGTATAGTTTCATGACGGTTTCCTGTGAGAATCAGGAAATGATGCGTTCAAAAAGTTTCACTTGCCGTCCTAAGTCTGTAACCAGAAAGTCTTCCCTGGCTGGAGTCAACAAGATAAAAGAATATAGATGAGGCCATTTCCTGGAGCTGCTGCAGTACGTTCTTCGTAGAAGGAAATGCAGAAACCTGGGAAAAAGCGAGCAAGATGAATATCATTTGTTTGCAGGTAACCGACAGCTCACACAATGCCAGTGTTAAACAGTGTTCTACTGCCTGGTGGTCATGCACAATATGTAAACAGTATAATTAATGGGACATAGAGTCGTCATGAGGCAGCATGATGAGTATTCATACAGAAATGGCTTCGAGATGCAATATAGTGAATGTGTAAATGTATACAGTTTGCTACAAACCTTGTACTGATCATCAACTAGAAGCAAAACTTTAGCATAATCCTGGTCCATGAGTGGCAGCAGGAGTGACTGAAGTATTGGCTGAGGTAGAGCAGGTGGAGTCACATGACTCTTCTTTCCAAAGATGGGGTTAAACACATGCAGTGTGGTGAGCCCTGTGTCCTGATGACCAAAAATAGAACAAAGAAAATAAACCTTAATCACGTTTTACAGGTCAGGTCAGTACTTTATCTGTCAAGTGGGTATCTTTAAGATTACTTTTATCTTTTACTGAGCCTGTCTTGTCTTTAAAGTTGAAAACTGTAGGTACCATTTGGTCAGTTTTTTTTCCCTGCCAACTATTTGAGCTTTATCCATATTGTCAGCCTGCAAGATAAGAGCTTTGACACCAAACCTGAATCTCCAAACACAGAGCCTTTGCAATAAGTTACCTTATCTTTGATGAGCAACGTGCACTGCGGAGGATGAGGGAAGTGCGCTGTCGTTCGCTGTACCATCAGTTTGAACGCTGCATTCGATGGGACATCATTGAGGTAGTGCCTCCATAAAATACTGCCAGTCTTACTGTCAATCCCAAAGAGCTGAAAAAAGGAGAAGAAGAAAAGAATTAACCTTGCAGGAAAAAGTGAGATGACTAATCTGAATTTATTTATCAGTGTTTCAATTCCCTTCAAGCCTGCCTGATTTTAGACAAAATAAACCAAATCTAGTTTGACCACAACTGTGCGGCGCTGCTCATCCTCCCTGAAATGCTAACAAACCATTTCTAAATGACAGGATAAGCTTTAGTTTCATACTTTTCCAGATGCAGTGACCATAACCATCATCTTCTGCAAGTTGAACTCATCTCTGGACAGGTTTTCGATGGTGACCTCGTTTTTAACTTGACTACGAGGCTTGCGTGCGTCATAGAACAGCTTCCAGAGGTGAGAGATCCAGGCCTGCAGCAAGATGAGCTGAGAGGACAGCCTCTTGAACACCATAGACATCAGCCCATCTGGACAAACGTAAACAAGAGCACAGATGCCGCTAAGTGACCTTCCGGGGACTTGACTCAAATTTTTAACATCTGATCCACATCATGTTTCATATCTTAAATACAACAAACGTTGCGAGAAACAACAAGGACACAGGGATACAGGTTTTATTTCAAGAGTGAAATAAAATGAAGCAAAGGGTTCAACAGAGGAATGGTTCACTGAATGTGAGGAAGTCCTAACCGTAAGACAAGGAATCAAGTTTTGCTGAAAAAAGGCACAGATTTGTTACCTTGAATGGCTGAATCCATAAGCAGCAATAACAAAAAACAGGACAAAAACAAACAAAATGAAAGCAGTAATATCAACACACATGCGAAAGATATGTTTGAAACTGGAATATAGCAAATTCGCCGATTTGATAAAGCAGCTGAGTTGTTTAAGGAAGGACAAAAGCAAATGCAACAACCCTCAGAAATGATTAGAAATTCTAAGTTATGGAACCATTAATGGAGACACCATCCAGTTCTGCTGAGTTTACGCTTTGTAAAGGAGATTTACATGACTCCATTCAAATACAGCAAAAATTTCGGTTTGACATTTACCGGCCTTTTTGCCGAACTCTCCCTCCAGCTCAGCCTGCGTTCCAGTGAGGGGCAGATCCACCATTTCCATTGTCACCACATCTGACAAGGCCTCCTCTCTAGTCCACATCACACGCCCTGGAAAGCAAGAATCATTATTGTTCTGCAATCGTTTATTCAATCTATTTCCCACACCCTGCTGTATGCAGTTTGTGTTGACGCTTTCCATTAATTATATTATGAGATACGTTTTTCCATCATTCTTGTGGAAAGGACAGGACTGTAGGTACATTATGAAATCTGTCCACACCGTGGTCAGATGTTGGCAGCAACCATGATGATTAAGAGGTGGGATAAACCAAAAATATTATCATGAGGCACTGCACAGCTTACAAGTCTATGCGCTTTGGGAAAAATGTCCAAGTTCTCAACACTAAACAAACACGCAGACTCCTCACTTACATTTAATTTGCCTACTGATTGACAGAAACCCACCGCAGGCAGACCACAGTATGAGTATTCATGAAGTTTTCATCCCTCTGTCTGACCTTGCTAAAACACATTCCAGAAAAAATAGGGTGTCTATTCTTCTTTTGCTCTTTTGAGTACAATGAGAAGGATTTTACTTTGGTTAGCTTTAGTAAAACTATAATTAAAAAAGTCCTGCAACATCAATAGCTCTGCTCACATTAACATCAGTACAGCCTGAAAGCACTCTTTCCTTGCTTCCTGTTTTTGCCGCTCATACCTGGCTGTTGTATGAAAGTGAGTGTGTGGTCCTCTGTTTGCACCATGGCCCTGTAGCCTACAGAGTCATCTTTTTTCAAGAATGGCTGTATGTAGATCTGAAAGAGAGAATATAATTTACTTCTATTGTAAAGCCATTACTAACACACTACGGGGCACATTTACTACTAAAGTTGGCATAAAAAAAAAAAGAAAGTACTGTCTATATTTTCAAAGAAAGCCCAGAAACCAGCATGTCTTATTTTTTCCACATCATACTGAAATGAACTGACTGCACCTGTGTTTAGAAAACTCTGCCTGCTCTGAAAGGCCATAGTTCCCACAGTACCTCAGGAAAGAAAACTGACTCACTTTCTCTGGTTTGCCACCATTAGGATCCATAACGAAAATCAGTGTTGTATCTAGAAGTCTTCGTCCAGTTTCAGCACTAAAGAGGTTAATGCTGGAGGCCTATGGGAAAGAAACAAATAATAATCTCCCAATAAAAAACTTTATTTAAAAAAAAACAAGACACAAAAACCCCAAAACACACTTATAAGACGGTGTCCTGAAAGACATGAAAAAAAAAACAACTTACAGTAACAAGTCTAACCTTTACATTAAGTAAATCAATATGTGTATTACACATCTGCCTTCTAAAATCAAATGCATTTATGACTAAGAAAACAGCTCAAACAGTTCAAACACATCAAAACCCACACATAAATCTAAAGGTGAAATATTACTTTAACTCACAGTTTTATTCTTGGGGGACATAACAGCAGCAATGGTCTTCTCTCCAGTGGTTGCAAAGGAAACCAGCAAGGCCTACAACAAACAGAGGATATAGCTCTGTATAATACAACAAAAGACATCATGTTTCTGTAGAAAAACAATACATTCTACAAAATGTCACAGGTTGGAAAAAAAAAAAAAAAGGATCGTATTTGGCCGTTTTTAACAGTTATTATGTTTGACATTTTCCCAGGGAATTAAAATATTTTGGCAAGGATGCCAAGCCACATTTACATTTTTGCAGATATTTACTGATGTTGGCTGATATAGCAGAACAACTGCAATACCAGGACAGGCTAATGTTTTTGAATATGAAACAAAAATATAGAGAAAAGCTTACGTACTGGCTTGAAATCCCTGAGCGTAACTATCTGACCATTGTTGAACTGGAGAAGCAGGAAGTTATCAGGGCCGAGCTGAAGGAAGAACTCAGACAGAGGCTGATGGGCTGAGTTGGGCTGGTGAGACACCAGGACCGGTTGAAAGTCTGGAGCTACTTCAAGTCCCAGTGACTGTGAGAAGACAAATAGGAGAAGACTGTAAAAGAAAAACTGTGCATTTACAAAGGAACATATGAGAACACAGAAGTGGAGAGCTGAGAAAGAGAGAGGCAGAATTTAAAACTTACCCAATCTAAAGCAGAGGACATACATGGCAATTTTGTACATTAGAAAGGTTTTTGTTAGAATCATACCTGCAGGGGGATCTGGGTCATCTGTAAATCATCCATATTTGGGTTTAAGTTGTACATGTATAGCGATGGAGTTGCAGAGTCTACACAAATCAGCACCCCCTGACCAATCACTGCACAGCTGGCCACTATGTTGGACAGCCACGGAGCTTCAACTGAGATCTGAAAACATTACAAACAAGAAACTCACAAAAATCATTCTATATACTGACCACTGGTTCAGTGTTTAAGTTAGTTTGTTCTTTAACAAATTACCTATTTTATATACATTAAATTTACAGAGCATAGGCTGATTTTTTAATACTATCATTAATAAACAGGATTACCTGCTTGATTATTTCTCCATCATCAGTGCTGTAAGCAATAATAACAATGTGGGAATGGGGAACAATTCCCAAAGCATAAACTTCACCATTTCCTCCAGAATAAACAGTCTGGTAATCCACAGTCTCACTGTGGAGAGAAACAGAAGGTGACAAACGTTTCATAATAAAACTACTGTTTTTGCAACACTGTGTAGTATTTTCTACAAAAAAAAGCCTTTAAGGTGGTAAATGAATTCCTGTGTAGATTTATGTTCATTGAAACAGAGAACATCAGTACACAAAATTAACATTAATATAAAAACATACCTATCTGGTAGATTTTCTATCCATTTTTGATGGCCATTAGAAAGGTAATGGAGAGAGATAATGTTTTTTTTCAAAACAGCCACATGTTTCACTGTGCCTTGCTGTCCCACTAGACATGCTTTCTGGAAACTTGAACATATAAAAAGCAACGAGGTAAGATTTAATCAAATAAATGAATAAATAAAGACCATTCTTAACCTCAAGGTAATAATCACCTTCCAGAGTCGAGCACAATTTCCCAGTTCAAACCACCAACATTGACATCCCAGGATCGCAGCAGGCGGCCATTGCCAACCACTAGGATCGCATCTAGGACACAAACACAGTTTCATCAACTGGAGGAACTTTAAAAAAATCTTTAAACTTTACTGCAATTCAAATACATGATTAGAATCATTACAAAAAAATAAATCACCTTGTCCATGGTGCAAAAGAGCATCAATGTTTCCTTCGGGTCCAGACTTATCAACATGTCGCCAGACTGTAACAGACATTGATAACAAAGTGACAATAAAAGACTATACCTAATATATGAGAACTTCGTCTTTCAAAGGAACAACATACTCACAGAGTTCCCCGGTCCTTGTATTGAGTGCGGCAAAAACATTATTCTCTGTTGCTACAAGAACCTTTTTGGATGACTGTACATGTGTGTCAAAATGAGAAAAACGAACCTTGCCTACATACTGCTGCCTCCTGTGAAACATGAAGAGAAAGCACAAGCACTCAGACTGTCATCCAGCTCACCCATGATCATAGTGACACCATTGTTTTAATGACCACATGGATCCAATCCCGGTGCAAAGACATATTTCTCAAACTGAAAAGCCGAAACTACATGACACTGGTTTATTGATTATTATCAGATTGGCTACAACGTTTTCCTATTACCTTTAAATCACTTTCTATCGCGTTTCACTTGCTGAATTTAGTGGGACCAATGATTTACTTAATGTATAAACCATGGAGATATGTACACCTCCTGAAATTAACTACCAAATTTACATTTGTTTGTTTGTATTCATTCTGATGTGTTTTGACCTGTTCTCTCATTCAAAGTCCACCGATTCGCAGTTAGCTGCTTTGACAGGTGCTAACATTAGCATTTCCACATTAAAACATAATCGGCACACATTTGATCGTTCGCTTGACTCCTCTTACCAATCAAATTTTCCTACTTGGTCCTCAAACACAGCATCGACAGCATTGTATAATATGATACACTTAAGCCAAAGCAAAATTAGCTTTGCCATTGCTGCAGCAGCTCTGACTTGCTCTTCAACGGAAGGAGGAAGTCGGAAGCCGAACGACTTCCTTTTTGTTCTGCGATGGAGAAGTGCTGCCCCCTAAAGGTTGTAAAGGTTACAGCGTCGGTCCTGGTAGTGACCTTTCAGATTAACAAATATTCATGGATTGAACCAAATCCTAAACTGAAAGAAAAAAAAGAAAGCAGATCACTATTGAAAAAAATAGTGTAAGACCGAGATTAATTCATGTGTGGGAAAATGTGTGATGGGATCATGTGACAGAAACACAAATGATAAAATTTAAAAATAATGGTACCACAGGGGATAATAACAGGATTCAGGTGGAAGACAGAGGCTGCACCCCGACACGTTAAAAAAGCGAAAATAAAAACCAATTAAATAAAGAAAAACGAAGAAGATTTGTGTATTTAATATATTTTATCTATTTAGCAGTGCATTCTAGGCCTTGTGTGGTGCAGTCAGATATGATAAAATATTTATTTTATTTTATTGATTATATGAATTAACTCTTTTTTTTAAACTTTTTTTACTCTTTTTTTTTTACTTACTTGATGATCTTGGATAAAGTCCTGTTGGCTTTTTTGGAATCAAAAGGTGTCGTATTACTATATCTATCTATCGTTATACAAGAATATTAACATATGTGGATGAAAGTCACATAAAGTCAAAAACTTGATTATTGGTTTGTTGATGAAGTTAATATTAAAACAATAAAAAGATAAGTTAAACGCGGTAAAACAAAACAAAACAAAACAAAACAACCAATATGTAAGTTTTACTACTTGTATATGTAATTATATCACAAATGAATGAAGGGAAAAACATCGCTTTATTCGTTCCTGTAAAATGGGAACTATATTATTATACATAATTTAAAATGGGTTTAGAAACAGTAAACCAGTAAACATTTCGAGTGAAATGTTGGCAGGGCTGGTATCAGAGTGAGAGCGCCCCCAAGATTTACTTACACTACAGTTTCTTCTTCCAGTAACTAGTTTTTTCTGTTAGGATTTCAAGATGGCGTCGAGCGGAGGAGATGGGGAACACGAATGGACAGCGGCAGTTCGGCCGCTTTTATCAGCTTCGTACACTGCTTTTGAGACGAAGGAGCTACCTCAGCTTATTGGGTCTATAATCAACAGGTAACCGGTTAATTGTCAATAAATTGCAGGTTCATATTTGCTTGAATACTGCCTGTGTCCACCTAGGCGTAGGCTAGCTAGCTAAATTGCTAACCCTAGCTTGGTTAGTATAGTTGGATGGGAAACGATACCCATTTTGCTAACGTTAGCGGCTAGCAAGCTATTTAAGCTTAACTTGCACTGGCATGGAGTCAGCTCCAGACGTTAGCTGATATGCTAATGACAGCTAACTTACTCAAAATGCTATTTAGCGTTTCCTTTCTGCTGACTACAGAGTTTGAAACAACGCACGTCTTATGACTGATGGACATTTATCTTTAACGTAATGTCAGCGCTGTGCAAACGTTAAACGGTGTCGCAGTGTAAGCTTTAACAAAATTGCTTCATCATTAGCTAGCTAACACAAACATTAGCCGACAGGCTAACTCGGGGGGCCTTCCAACTGGACTGGCTAACCCTCAAACGCCCCAGCCAGAGTAATATTTGACTACGTCAGCTGACTTAATTGGGCTAAATTCAGCAACACTTGCATTATGAGGCGTAATCTGGGCATGTCATTAGCCAAATCACGCATTATATGGGTGGCAAAAATAGCCAGTCTGCCTAACGTCATCTGCTTGTGGTTAGGCTGGAAGTAGGCGGGGGACCTTATCTCTCCACTTATTTTTGATCAGGTGATGGTGGGTTACCGTCAACTTGTTGTTAGTAAAATTATTTAGGGTTATTGCTTCTAAGACTTGTACTTTAGGTAATGCTGAATGGTTCTGCTTAACCACAAAGATGCTGGTGCAGAATGAACTTGTTATCTCGTTACAACATTCCCACCTATTTATGTTCTCATAAAAGTAGGAATATGTGATATTAGTGCTTTGCAAGTATTGTTGAATGATTTATTTGATTCCGTAGTTTTCCCTTGATTCTCTGTTTGTGGCGTAACATAAGCTAGTACACTGAAATAAAAAGCTTCCTAGTATGTCTGTTGGTTTCGTTTTCCAGTGCAACAGGCTGTATGCAAACATAACTATTACGAGGATTGAAAGTAGTGTTGTGTAGTTGAATTATCCTATTGTGCAGTTTACTATAATAAAAAAAATTAAAATAAAATAAGACTCCATTATCTATGTAAGTATTGGATAAAATGTTTCTTTCTTTCAGTTATGTAATTCTAACAAGCCTGCTTATTAGAGGCCCCAGGTGCTTATGTAAAAGTACTTAAAAAATTCCAACCACACCAAAAGCCAGTTCCAATACCAACAGCATAAACACACCTTGTTTCCTTACATCTCAAGTCCTAAAGAAGTATTTCATTCTGTGAAGACAACATTGAAGAAGTAGGCTTGAATTGCTAAAGCTTAAATGGCATACCACGAGTTTGACCACACTGAGTTTGGTAAAGCTGGGTGATAGGTTTATAAATTTTGTGTTCTCACTGTAGCCACACTCTAGCACAGATACCAGAATGGCCATGCTATTGCAACTTGTCAATAGCATGTTAGCAATAGCATTCATTTTACTATTTTAATGCTTTTTTGTGAAGGTCATGATTGTTTTTTGTGAAGGTTCAATTAATTATTGATAAGATTGACTATTTGTTGCATATATATTGCAATTGATTGTGGTTTGATATATGAAATTTATCTTTTTTTTAAAAAAATTTTTTTTAACTGAGACAAACTAATGCTCCTGGGAGATGTATCAGAATTGTTAATTAGTTAAGTCACTGAGGTGGTGTATACTGAAGAACAGTAATTATTTTGATGCTAACTTTTAACCAGATTATAAACCATTTAATAACCATTAAACCATTTTATTCTTTTATTTTATTAAAGGGTTGTGTTGACAAAATGTGTAAGAAATGTTAATGGATGGATGATAATGAATTATAATTATAAGAAGTCTGTTTTAAAAAGTTGAATTAATTTTTAAGACTGAATTCTTGCACAAACACATTGGACAAACTGTAGGTAAGCAAAGTTTACATAATTGCAGTGTCTCAGAGTAGGGCTGAACGATTATGGGAAAGAATCTAATTGCGATTTTTTTGCCCCAATATTGCGATTGCGATGCGATATGCGATTATTTTTTAAGGTCTTTGTCTTCTGTATTATTAAACAAAGACAAGCAATACATCATATAGTATGGCCAATACTATATTACATTAATTTTAAACTGTTCTTTCCTGGAAGACAGACCTCTGTTATGATGACATGAGGTGATGCATGAATTGATGACTGACATTTTTATTTAACTTCTTCAATCACAACAATCACAATAATTTTAAAACTTAGTAGCGGCCGCCATTGTTGGAAACTGGAGTTTGGCTGGGCCGCGCTATGAATTCTGGGATATGGTAGTAATTTGGACAGCCTTCGGCGCGTCGCTGTGACATAATCGGTCTACAAATGCGGCCTCAGGAGGATGCAGCCCATGAATTTGGACATGTCCAGAGTATAATTGCAGCCTTTGCGGTTAGAAAATTGCACTTGATCATGTCGCGATATTATCGCAAATGCGATATATCGTTCAGCCCTACCTCAGAGGAATCAATTTCACAATTCACAATGTAATGTCACCATAGCAACAGATGGAGCTGATTCTGTCTATATTTTAAAAGTAAGGCTGCAGTCAGCAGCTGTTTTCTTTATTGTTACTTGGACATTTAGTATGGCAGTTGATTTGATGTACATCATGAGAGGTTGCCATCTGTTTAATGTGACACAGCAGAACATGAGATTGTCCCGTGAACACTTTAACTCCCATCTTTGCACCTCTTACTCTTATTTGCGTGGAAGAATTAAGACACCAGTTGAGGAAAGGAGGAGGAGTTAGATCAAATCCACTCTGTGTCACTGTCCTATCTGTATTCTCTACCCCCTCCCCCCAAACAAACTAAAACAACCCACTATAAATGGTGTGTAAAAAGTCATATTTCCTTTGTTTGCAGTGAATCAGACATTCTTCACCACGACAAGCAGTATGAACCTTTCTACTCATCATTCGTGGCACTCTCAGCACATTACATCACCACAGTATGTGGACAAAGTATGTGTATTTCATTTTCTCCTAAGAGTAATAGACAAATTACTGCCACTCACTGACAATGAGCCAGAATCTTTCAGTGAAAACTGTTTTGTTGCTAGATGTTATTTTTGTTCTTTTCTTTGTTTCCCCAGTACCAAGAAATCAATTGCTGTCAGTTGCTGCAGCGTGCAAAGTATTGATCGAATTCTCATTGCTGCGCTTGGAGAACCCTGATGAGGCATGTGCAGTTTCACAGGTAAGTGAGACAGTCAGCAGGGTGGGTGTAGTCAATTGTAATACATTAGTGTAGTCATTTCTAGTTATCACTGATTTGCATTTTCTTGTGGTTTTCTGCTTTCTATTTGTATGGAATTATGTATTGAAATAAAAAAAAAAAATTGTTTTTCTTTAGAAACACCTGATCCTTTTAATAAAGGGACTGTGCACTGGCTGCAGCAGACTAGATCGCACAGAAATCATTACTTTCACTGCAATGATGAAATCTGCCAAGTTGCCTCAAACCGTCAAGACACTTTCAGATGGTAAGACTCCATAAAGGACAAAACTGAAAAATGCTTCACTGTTCTGGTAGACAACATGATTAAGTTATATGGCCCAAACTGGAAATTCACTGCATTCACTGGAAGGATTTGGACATTTTTGGTCTATTAGTTTTCTATATACTATAATTATTCAATGAAGCTGTGAGTATTTATCTGCCTGGGCTGTCACAGAGGCCCTTTTGATTAACAGCCTTGACATGTGGTGAAACTCTTGTGCCATTTTTTTTCATTTAATAGTGGAAGATCAGAAGGAGTTACCCAGTGCTGTGAACCCAGAGCTTCGACAAAAAGAAGTACAAATGAACTTCTTTAATCAGCTGACATCAGTTTTTAACCCTGACCTTACCACCATCTTGGCCTCTCCATCAGCAGCACACATGCAGGCAAGTATTAATGACCCAGCTACTCTCGATTGCTATTAGCAGAAGTTACGCAGCTTCTGCTTTTGTTCCCCTTTCCTTTTAAATTAATTTTGTTAGCTGCATTTAAAATAATATTCTGTCACTGTATTGTTGAAAATTATCTGTTGTAATCATTGCATCTCTTGTTAATTACAGGCTGAAAGTGATTGCGATGAACAAAATACAGATCAAGCTGTTCAGACCAAAATGAAAAATGCCTTTGTGTCCCAGAATGTGTCAAGCTTACAGGAACTAGGTAAGTAGTTGTTCCAAGAGACTGGACCTTTGACACTACTATATACAGGTCAGGGTTTAAAAGTTTTATCGCAGCTGTTGAAAGATGGGAGACTAGAAATCTTGGGTTGTTTTTTTTTTTTTTGTTTTTTTTGTTTTTTTGTTTTTTTTGGAAAAATATCTGTTTAGTAAATGTCACCATTAAGTCACACTATGATGAATATACTTCAGTAATTGATTTTCCATACAGGAGTGTATATATACACTGTGAGTGGCTGTAATCCAGAATTGAGTTTGTTTTTTCCCCTACACATCCATGTGGAAAATGTACATTTTTTCCCTCCTATTGATTCAAAATGTCAGATGGTCCCTTGTTTACTTTTCACTCTTGAAAGCACGCTTGAGCTCTAAATTATACGTAACCTTGTAAAAGCACTTTTTCCTTTACAAATTGCAATGAAAATTTTGTTTCTTTAGTAATCCTGCCATTAATTAATTTAAAATGAAACTTAATGAGTTATTATTTGATTAAATTTTTGATTTAATGTAATTTTTCCAGGTGGGTCTGAGAAGTTGTTACGAGTGTGCCTCAACCTGCCCTACTTTCTACGCTACATCAACCGCTTCCAGGATGCTGTATCAGCCAACTCATTCTTTATCATGCCAGCCACAGTGGCTGATGCCACTGCTGTTCGCAACGGGTATTCTTTTTTTTTTTTTTTTTTTTTAAATCTACTGGGCTAATAAGAAATTGTGTTTAATTTTGGCATCTGGCCATTTCACCACTGGCCCCAACATTAAGTTGTTATCCTGTACTTAAAATACATAGATTTCACTCACTGGTGATAGATGTGACCATGGCTTTGGACACACTTTCCTTGCCTGTACTGGAGCCCTTGACACCAGGACGACTACTGGATATGACTGTGCTGGCTCTAAGCTGTCTCTATGCTGGTAGGTGGTTACATTTTTGGTTAAAATAAAACATACCATGTGATTCAGGCTGCTATAACATTCAAAAACCAAACTAAGGAAAAAAAAAACCCATCTACAATGCGTTTTTACTTGTTTAGGTGTAAGTGTGGCCACTTGCATGGCCATTCTACAGGTGGGTAGTGGCTTGCAACTTCGCTCTGCCTCCACTGGTACCAAAGAAGAGGACTATGAAAATGATGCAGCCACAATTGTCCAGAAATGTGTAAGTATTATAACTAATCACTTTTAAAAAGTCTTTAATTACTGTCTTACTAACATGTATATTTTAAAAAGATTTAAAAAGATGACATATATTTGTCTTCACAACAGCTGGAGATTTATGAAATGATCGGACAAGCCATCAGCAACTCTCGCAGAGCTGGAGGAGAGGTGAGTACCAATTTTGATTGATATATTGCGCAAATAGAAGAATAAATATATATTTATAATTGACAGTCCTAGACTGTCAGTTATAAGTTAAGTATTATGACTGATATTTTTAAAATTCTCTCTTCTCTGTTCTGCAGCATTATCAGAACTTCCAACTGCTTGGAGCCTGGTGCCTCTTAAACAGCCTGTATCTGATTCTTAACCTGAGCCCGACAGCGTTGGCAGATAAAGGAAAAGAGAAGGATCCCCTGGCTGCTTTGCGTGTCCGTGATATTGCAAGTCGCACCAAGGATGGCGCAGGGTCACCTAAACTTGGTCCTGGCAAAGGGTATTTTTAAATCTTAATAAAGACAATTTTAGTTCAGTAGGTATGCTTATGCATCAAAGGTCATTTGTGTGCATTAATGTTTTGCCTTTTTCTGTTTTGATCTTTTTTGTTTTCCCTCTCAAGACACCAAGGCTTTGGGGTTTTGTCTGTTATCCTGGCCAACCATGCAATCAAACTTTTGACTTCACTTTTCCAGGATCTGCAGGTTGAAGCTCTGCACAGAGTAAGTGAAGCAACAAAAAAACGTGGCTGCATTAAAACAAAACTGCCATTGTAGCCATACTGTACTTGCCACCGCTATCGCTGGTTTCAGATGTCACAATCGTTTGTAGGTTTAAACCCTCTACTGTAAAATTGAATTAAATACTAATATAGCTAGTTACATTCAAGCCTTCATCTCTTGTTTGAGGAACCAAAAGAATTTTTTTTTAAATTACTGTACCTCAGTTAAATCTTCATGGCTTCATATTTAGTATAAATTCCTTGTTGTTTTACAAGATTGCATGTTTATTTAAAATTAGACGCACAGATTTGAAAGTTGTTGTTTTTTTTGTTTGTTTGTTTGTTTGGGTTTGTTTTGGGTTGTTTTTTTTTGTTTGTTTTTTTAGCATTTTCATTCTTTGTTACCCTTTCAGGGTAGGAAATGAATTCAATTAATAAAAAATTCAAAAGCATCCAAGTATGCTTCAGTAATTACTGAAAGTATTTTGTGTTCCTTAAAAGCCGTTTCCCCCCTTCTGCCAAATCTAAAGGGTTGGGCAAGTGATGGACCACCGGCTGAGCTCAACATCATGGCACAGAGCACTTCCAGCCAGAGGGTTCAAAGACTCATTGACTCTGTTCCCTTGACAAATCTGCTCTTCACACTTCTCTCCACCTCCTACAAAAAGGTGCTGTCAGTTGTATTTGTAATTTGCATTTGCAGTTATGCTGTTTTATTGATTTGAACATTAATTGTGATATTGTGATACAAAAGAAACAAGCAACAGATTTTGTCTGGTTCATTTTTATCTTTGTAGTTTATCCTTTTTTATCCCTTACAAAATTAGTGGATGTCTAGATGATTATTTATTGAAACCAGCCATTTTCAAATGTAGGTATACTGCAGCTGACTTCTCGGGTGAATCCTGGAAACTTTCTGTGTCCCAACCAAACTTTTAAACGTTGACTTTGATTTCATTTATCTGCTGTTAGGCTTGTGTTCTCCAGCGTCAGAGAAAGGGCTCAGTCAGCAGTGATGCCAGTGCTTCTACAGATTCAAACACCTACTATGAGGATGATTTCAGCAGTACAGAGGAGGACAGCAGCCAGGGTATTTATTTTCTTTGGATTCAAACAATTGTTTGTTACATAAAGTATGCATTTACATAGCAGCTCAGTTATGCAAATAAAGAGACATACTGCTCCCTGTGTGCTGCAGACAGTTTTTTCTTAAATCCTGGGTTTAGGAATGCAGATGATACTCTCAACAATTCAGACATTGTTATGCTACTCCTGGATTGATTAATAAAAAAGCAACAACTTAAAAAATACAGACAATCCACTGAAAAACAGGGGATTACATTAGCATGACCATATGTATCTATATTGTAATTATGAAGCACTCTACTTTTGCAATTAATATATACAAAAATGCAATTTATTAAAATATATTGATAATTTAGGGTCAAACTTTCTTGCATTTATGGACAATTAAAAACAAAGATGTTGTCATCTAGCTTTAAAGGTAAAGGGGGAGACACATGAACTCACCATTTAAGGACTCAATTCTGTTTTAACATAGTGACCAAGAAGTGTTGTTTCATTCCTACAAGGTATGCTTCAGGTTTCTCTGCATCACAGTGGGGATTCAATTGGTGAAAGTAAAGTCACATATATTTTTACACATTTCCATTTGATCTGAGTTTCTGTCAGTGCTGAGCTGGATAAGATAACAAATGCAGTATTTTCAGTATTTGGGAACATTTTTAAATTGGTATAATTGAAGGAGTGAAACAAGTGTGCTGTCAGTGGTTAAGTCAGTGAGGTAATGACAGCAGTGCGAAGGGTAAACTCATACATACGCTCACAGTGATGTGATTTAAAAAAATTTTGTCCATCACAATAATACCAGTGTAGTTGACAGTGTCTACTATTTCAGCAGAGAGAAGACAGGAGAAGACAAGTGCAGCTTGTGTCTCAGGTTAGCAGTTTTCTGTCCTCAGGTCAAAGACTTGGTGTCCGCTGTCCTAAATTCATTTTTGTTATTGTATGTCTCACAATTTAGACTCTGAGCCTTGATCCTAACGGCCTAGAAAATGATAAAGCCACAGATGAAGTCTTTGACAAAATACTCCCTGTTATCAGAGTTGCTCTGCCTTATAATTCATATGAACTAAATTAAACTTGTTTTATCAAAGAGGTTCATCTGTGGCTTGTTGTTTTAAAGAATAATACCAGTGGTGTTGATATGTGGGATATTATTTAAACTATTAACTACTGAAGCTTTCATTAAAACTAGTTAATTATCTGAATACTTACACTAACAGTTACTGACAGAAGTCATAAAACATTTCTCAGTGATTTATTTTAAGAGCTTTACCTCTATTACTTTATCATCCTTTTGTCTTCCAGTTTCTGCCTCTTTCCTTTTTCAACAGCGACTCCAAAGAAAGAAGTTTGTTATAAGATAGCTGCTAATAGTAATGCTTTAAAAGTATAACATTTATTGCTGGCCTAATGACTTTTCAGGTCGTGGTTGAAATTAAAATTAAACAATTTTCAGTATGGTAGAAAATTATTTTTGAAATTGGCTGTGATACTACAAAATGATAAAATCCATTTTACCCCCGACTCTTGAATCTATTTTAACACAAATGAGGATAAAATTGTTAGAAAACTTATTTTTTTTAAAAAAGAAAAAAAAAAAGTGAAAAACTCTTGATGCAAAAATAATCAAGACCCACATCAAAGCAGTGGTATCATTCTTAAATACAATAAATTCAAGTTGTGCTTAATGAGCTTAAACACGCAATGCTACATCTTGCTGTCACCTGAAAAGTTAATTTTTGTATGTTGCATGCAGATGTGAATATCAAATTATTGTGATATTCTTTTGAAACACTAAAGTTGTCTTGTTTTTGTATTTGAAAACTTTCAGTGTAGTTGAGTGATATCACCTTTTTAAAGAATATGAATGTTTTGTGCATGGTAAGTGCACAGAGCACAATGAATCAATGAAATTTGTGGCTATAAATTTAAAAACATTATGGGGAAGGATCCAGAGCTAATATAGATGGTACACCCATGTAAACTAAACCAGGCAGTACCATCTCTCTAGATTGGTGCTATTAATTTGTCTCCTAGCTAGAGCTGGTTGGTGTCAGACACCTATTAGTGTTCACTGAAACCAGCCAGGTCAATGCTGCTCTGTTAGGGTTTTTTTTTTTTTCCTCCATAGCTAAGCAGATGAGTTTTACAAAGATGAATGCGTCTTATTCTATTCATGAACTAATTTTTTCCTCCAAGGCAGGGTCTAGGAGAGACTGGTCAAATTTGTAATTTGTTTTGTTAACTTAAACGCACATTCTCCAAAAAGTTGATTCTGTTCATCTGGACCTAGCGTTTTGTGGGAGAAACGTTTCGTCACTCATCCAAGTGACTTCTTCAGTCTCAGCTGACTGCAGGTTTCCCCAATCTTATAAACAGTACATTTGCATAATGACTGAAACCAGCCCACTGAAGGAAGGAACTGCTGGGAGGTCAGTTCCTTAATCTTAATTATGCAAATTCTCATAACCATTGATCAACAACCACTGACCAAAACCCACTGATCAAAGACCACTGATTAATGGCCATGAGTACCATTCACAGACAGTTGGGGAATGTCTGCAATCACAGCATTGTAAGATGTACCCTTAGGCCCCCTCCTCGATTCAGAGATGGTCTTTCCCTTTTCACGTAAATGGCCTCCTTGACTCCACTCTCAAACCAGCATTCCTCCCTGTCCAGGATGTGTACATCCTCATCATGGAAAGAGTGTCCACTGGCCTATAGGTGTAAATAGACTGCAGAGTCCTGGCCTGACGAGGTAGCTCTTCTGTGTTGTGCCATCCGCTTCGCCAGAGGTTGTTTGGTTTCCCCGATGTATAAATCCTGGCAATCCTCCTGGCACTTAACAGCGTACACTATGTTACTCTGTTTGTGTTGGGGGACCCGATCCTTGGGCTGGACCAGTTTTTGGCGCAGCGTGTTTTGGGGTTTGAAAGCCACAGAGACCCGGTGTTTAGAAAAAATGCGTCTCAACTGCTCCGATACTGCTGACACATATGAGATCACTACAGGTTTTCGCTTGGGCAGCGGTTGTCCTTCTCTCCTGGATCGACTGGAGCTTTCTTTAGGTGCCTTTCCAGCTTTGACAAACGTCCAGCTGGGATAACCACATTTACTCAGGGCCTTTTTGATGTGATGTTCTTCTGCCTCCCTGGCCGCTGTGTCTGTGGGGATGGTGTTCGCTCTGTGTTGTAGCGTCCTAATGACACCCAGTTTGTGCTCCAGTGGATGATGAGAGTCAAACCTTAAATACTGATCCGTATGTGTAGGTTTACGGTAAACGTCAGCTTTTAGATGTCCCCCATTACTGATGGAAATCTCACAGTCTAAGAAGGCTAACCTGCCACTCTTCATATCCTCCCTGGTGAATTTGATGTGTCGGTCCACCGAGTTAATGTGATCCGTGAAATGTGGTACGTCCTGAGATTTGATTTTCACCCAGTTGTCATCCACATATCTGAACCAATGGCTTGGTGATGTTCCAGGGTAGGCTAGCAAAGCCCTCTTTTCCACTTCTTCCATGTACAAATTGGCCATGATGGGTGAAACTGGGGAGCCCATGGCACTCCCATGTTTCTGCCTGTAGAACTGACCCTTGTATGTGAAGTAGGTGGAATGAAGACACAGTTCCAAAAGCAAACACACTTGGTCGATGCTGAGATCCTGGCCCTGAGGTTGGAGTCATCCAGTAATCTCTTACGGACTACCTCCAATGCTTCCGTGACTGGGATGCAAGTGAAGAGAGATGTAACGTCGCAGGGCGTGGCTCAAGAGTTGGGAGTTCGCCTTGTAATCGGAAGGTTGCTGGTTCGAGCCCCGGCTTGGACAGTCTCGGCCGTTGTGTCCTTGGGCAAGACACTTCACCCGTTGCCTACTGGTGGTGGTCAGAGGGCCCGGTGGCGCCAGTGTCCGGCAGCCTCGCCTCTGTCAGTGCGCCCCAGGGTGGCTGTGGCTACAATGTAGCTTACCATCACCAGTGTGTGAATGGGTGGATGACTGGATGTGTAAAGCGCTTTGGGGTCCTTAGGGACTAGTAAAGCGCTATACAAATACAGGCCATTTACCATGGTTTCATCTGCCTCCATAATGACATCTCTCACCTTCTCAACAAAATCCAGGGTGTTCTGGATGTGGTGTTCAGAACTGCCCACCAGCGGGTTGAGGATCGAAGCCAGAAACTTGGAGATGTTATAGGTGACCGAGTTGATCATGCAGACAATCTGTCCTAAAGGTGCACCCTGTTTATGTATTCTGAAGAAGTCACTTGGATGAGTGACGAAACGTTTCTCCCACAAAACGCTACGTCCAGATGAACAGAATCAACTTTTTGGAGATTTACTTCCCTGGATGATTGAGAATGCATCAAGACGTTAAACGCACATTGACAAAGTGGAATGAAAACCCAGTGGGGACTATTATGAGCAATGCCGTGCCTATTCTGAACCTGAGTGGAACCTTGTGACATCTGTTAGTTGTGGTTTGTCCTTGACAAGCATGCTGTATCAATAAATAAGAGCCACGAACTTGACAGCAGTGCACTTAAAAAAAGAAGAGTGATTGCATTTGTCATCAACAGATCACATCTGCTTACATATCCTACAAGGAATAACATAGCTGTCACCTGAGTTAAATCAGATGGCGAGTAAGGAAGCCATAGAGACTCTAACTTTCTTGTGAAACTATTATCAATAGGTCTTAAAAACCTGCTTTCAAAGAAATTACTCCTGTATCGTACTGCAGGCTGAGCACACAGAATCAAAATGCCTGTGAAACAATTTTTCAGTGTAGAAAATGTCATGGCTCAGCAGGTGAGGGAAGCAGTTGAGCTTGAGTTGGCGACCTATTAGAAACACAAGATTTAAATGAGTTTTTTCCCCTCATATTTAAATTCAATGTTTGTTATATAGGTGCTTTTTTTTTTCTAAATTCTTACTGTGAATTTTTATTTGGTAGAATATGAATTTTTCAAGCTATCACTGTAAATTAATGTACAGTATTATGTAGTTCTAGGTTGTGTGACAGTCAGTCTTATATTTTTGCACCAAAACATTTAAAGAGAAGTGTGCACATTTTATATTTTATCATATTTTTGACCGACTGACATGTTGATTGTAGCAGTGTTTTCTGCAGAAGGTGTAATAATGCATCCTCACGCTCTGTTCAGCACATTCAGATTCTAAGCAATCTGAGAATAACGTGTGCTTTATGTTCAGCTAATTCTAGCATTGTTTCTTATTTTTGCTAGAAACACACAAGAATGTATAAAATGTAAAAATTCTAATGCAGCACAACTTGGAGCTCATAATAATATAAGTTAATTTAGGAATGATTGTGGCTTTCCTCTCCACCATCTATGGTAGCTGACAAACTGCAGCATGTCTTTTGTTACTAGCAGATTTACTTCCACTTTGGATTGCACTTGTCTTATACAAAGATAAAAATATAAATCAATACAAATTAATATGTTCATGTATTCTCAGTGACAGCAATGAAAAGTGCATGTCTTTGAAGATAAATTGTGTAACATCCTTATGTAGATATTCATCAAGAGGGAACTGGTTATTGTTTGCTTCTTACTGCAGTCTTTGGATCTTGTTCACCACCTTCACTGTGTTGTACACTCACTGGCCACTTTATTAGTTACGTCTTGCTAGTAATAAGTTGAAAATTTCCTCATTGTTTGTGACATGGAAACAGCAACTTGCTAAAAATTTTAGTCCATATTGACATGGCATCATATAATTCCACATAACTTTTTCATGCCTGGCTACACGTTTTACTGCTTCTTTGCAGGGTAGTAATGTTTTGTTTGTTTGTTTTAAAGCAACTGGCAAACAACATGACATTGTTGTCAGGCAGCATATTTTTAAGTATTTTCCAAGTACACAGGGGCTCATAGTGTGGTTAAAAGAAGGCCATTATACCACCACAAAAGGACCAAATGGTCAATAAATACACTGCGAGCACACTAGCAAATTGGCCATGGGGAGAGGATGGTGTTACTCAAGTTAACCTAAAGCAGTCAACCTCGGGGTAATACTGAAATGCGTTTTAAGTTCTACCGTGTGAGCGGTTGAAGTTTTGTTTTTGTTTTTTTTAAACAAATGGTAACTGATGGCCAGTGTCCAGTGAGTGTAGTTGCCATGAACTATTGTGAAGCTTTGTTTTCCCTTTATTGGTGACACCACTGCTACATCACAAATACTTTCATGAATGTGTGAGCATTTTACCTCAAGATGTTTATGTAAATAATTAACTATTCTTTACAGATGATGACAGTGAACCTATCCTGGGGCTTTGGTTTGAAGAGACAATTTCACCAAGCAAGGACAAAGTGGCTCCTCCACCCCCTCCCCCTCCACCACCTTTGGAGACTTCTCCCAGACTGAAGAGCCCCAGCAAGCAAAATCCAAGCGAGAACGGCAACATTTTAGCTGGCCGTAAAGATCCCGAACTGGTGAAGACAACATATAGATTGTTGCTGTTACAATGCATATAATACTTCTTCTTTTTTTTCTTTTTTAATAGGGCTTATGACATTGTATCATCTCAAATCTTTGTTTCTGCAGTTCCTCAGCTTAGCATCCAGTATTCTGAATTTCATCACCACCTCGATGCTAAAATCCAGGAACAACTTTATCCGTAACTACCTGAGTGTGTCTCTCACAGAACAACACATGGCTACGCTTGCCAGTATCATCAAAGATGTGGACAAGGATATCAAAGGTATGCTTAACAAAAAAACCCCAAAACAAACAAAAAAAATTGCAGCTATTCAAATATAAGAATATTTACCTAAATTCATAATAATTTGCTTTGCAGCCCTGCAGACTTGAGTATTTTGACAACAGTGAACATCTATAGTTATGCGTTGTTGTTTCTTTTACCCCACAGGGTCTTCAGATGAAGTCTTTTCTTTAGCACTGTATCACTTCAACCACACCCTAGTGACCTCAGATCTTCCCTCCCCAGCATTGCAGGTAAGAGGTTTTGCTTTGCTTTCGTTTCTTTGCCACTATATGAAAAAAATCTTTTAACAACTACTTTCTACAACAAACTTAAAATTGATTTTTTTTTTATTATCTCAATTCTCATATTGTTTCTCTTAACTATTTGCAGAGCACCCTTTTACAGCAATTAGGTGTTGCACCCTTTTCGGAGGGTCCATGGCCTCTGTACATTCACCCTCAATCATTATCAGTGCTCTCCAGACTTCTCCTCATATGGCAGCACAAAGCTACTCTGCAGGGAGAACCGGATGTTCCTGAGTGTATGAAAGTTTGGGAAAGGTAGAAAAATTCAGTTTTTCTTATCTGAATATTTATTATTATGATCAAATTGTTTAAATGCCTTGACGCTGCAATCGAACTTAGATAGTATGGTTGTTGGCATTTATGAAAAAAAATGGTGGTGGCTTGATGGGGGCGACTTGTATAAATATCCAATATTGTAGTCAATAACAATGGAATTATTGTTTGCAAAAACATCACAGTTGTAGTCTAGCTTAGTCTTCCATACATTTCTCTTTAATCTGGATTTTTTTCCCTTTTTGCTGCCTGTACTTTCTCAGATTTTTGGGAACCTTAAAGCAACACGCCATCCAGGGTTCTATTCATGGCGAAGATGACCTTAATGTGGAACACCTCCAGCTGCTGCTGCTCCTTTTCCACAATCTGTCAGAGCGTGGTCGTCGATCAGTCCTCACCTTAGTCACACAGGCTATTACAGAGGTGGCACAGAGCAGAGACTCCCAGCTGAAAGCTGTGCCCCTCAATTTGGCCCGCCTGTTGCTGGTTTTTGACTACCTGCTGCGCCACTACTCCAAGGCTCCTTTATATCTTTTTGAACAGGTTAATACTTTCTTTCAAATTGTTATTTATATGGTAAATTGAATAATAAAGCTTTTTCTTTTTTCTTTTCTTTGTTATTTGATTTCCATTCATTAGGTAAAATATCGTCCTGCAAGTGCATTAATCTGGGTTCAGAGTAACATAAAGATGTCATTATGATAGTAATATAAGGCTAGTTTAGTATAAAACATACCAAGTCCTATACCTAGTAAATTTTTGCTAAACATTCTAATAACACAGTATTGTGTTTGGGACTCAATAACAGTGTTTACTCTGTGTGCTATAAATAGGTGCAGTACAACCTTCTTACCCCACCATCTACTGGGGCAAGTTCTGTTCAGGAAGGTGGAAAACGCAGCAACATCCCACTTTACTATGGATTCAAAGAGGTGGAGGAGAACTGGGCTAAACACTGTTCGACAGGTAAACCCAAATATTTTTTTAACTAAATTTCAGTTTAATCTGTTTGTAGTATATGAAAATTGAATTTTATCTTTGATTAAATGCAACTGTTTTAGATTCCAATGTCCAGCCCAAGTTCTACTGCGTTCTGTCTCCTGAGGTGTCTGAAGATGATATCAGCAGACTAGATAGCAAGGTGAGGCATGGACTCTGTTTTATGTGGTCTTAAATGAATTTTTGACAATACAGTTTAAATGTGTCTTAAAACATGCTTTTTATTTTATTTTTTTGTATATAAATACTAGGGGTGCAACAATACTCATATCGGTATTGAACCGTTCGATACAGTGCTTTCGGTTCAGTACGCATATGTATCGAACAATACAAATTTTTTTATTTATTTTATCAACCTTTCTTCTGACGATGCTGTCTGTGTTGAGAACTCAGTGAATCTGCGTTCGACTACTCCTCCTAGGCTGCACTGTCGAGCGCAGATCCGCTGAGCACAGCGCAAGCTAGCAAGACAGCTAAGCTCGTTGCAACATGGCAACTACCTCAACGCTAGCCGAATTTGAACCTCCCCCACCCTCATTCAGATCTGGCGTTTGGAACTAGTTTGGTTTTCATGTGAAGTATGACCCTGATGGTAAGCGCGTCATGGACAAAAGTAAAACAGTATGTCGGATGTGCCACGCAATGCTCAATTACATTGGTGGGAACTAGTGCGTGCGTTAGCTCGTTAATGTGTTGACGCCATCCAGCCCCACACACGGGGCGATCCGCGGTAACTCATTAATGGAGATTTGCCGCGTTATGGCGTTAATGTCATTTTAACGAGATTAACGCTGACAGCACTAGTGGGAACACAATGAATTTGACTGCACATTTGCGCCGACATCATCCTAGTGCAAAGACAAGTGGAAGCAGACAAAAACAACAAGCACGCATGCTACAAACTTTACCCGAGTCATTTAGACAGCCGTTAGCACATGATTCTCCTTATGGGGACCTGATATGTTTAATATGCTGCTGAGAATATAGCCCAGAAGAAGCGTATAGTATAGCTTTTATTTTGGAAAGAGCCATTTCTCTGTAATAAACTCTCATTTCCAAAGATGAGTGATTTCTTGATCAGATAGATTTCTTTTTTTTTTTATTTTTGGTTCAGCAACAGTAAATTTAAAAACTGTACTTTTGAGTTAAAATATATATTTATAATTTTAATAAATGACAAATTAAGGCATGAACATCTTTTGTATCGAAAAAACATCGAACCGTGACACCAAAGTATCGAACCGAACCGTGAATTTTGTGTATCGTTGCACCCCTAGTAAATACCAGTATTTCTGTTTTTAATCACAATATTTTATCACAATATTAAAATTATTGCCATGCCTAACTGTTAAACATGTCCTCATAGGTCTTTCCAAAGCTTTTTAATGGAGCAGTGAAATATGATGAGCTGTATATATGGCTCATCTCACTCCTGGCTGCAGGCTCTCAGTTTGACACAGCAAGAAGACAAGAGAACAAGTCCATCACTCCTATGGTGAGAGCACCAAATGAAGAAATAGAACAGCTGAAATAAGCCCACTGAGCATATGGCTTTAGTGGTTTATCTAAAAGGCATTAAACACCCACGTGCTGCAGGGCTTGTGTTTTGGTGCGTCTTTCTGGTTAACTTAGAAATTGATCTGCAAACAGAAACGTGATATAAAAACCCTTTCTATAATAATGCAGTCCTTTTTCTAATTGTTCACTGCTACTGTTGACTTCAGTGACTGGTTTAGTTGGTTCAGGTGATAGAGGAAAATGCATATTACATTTTTGAAAATAGACCAATAAGAATAAAACAGAATAAAACAAAATAAACAAGAATAAGCCACATTGGAAATGTTTATCTGCAATTCTAGAGACAAAAAAAATGATAAACACATGCTAACAATATTGGCCAAAAACAAAGTGAATATCATCACTGCAGTAAGGCAGGACCTATAATAAATGTTATTCTAAACTGCTATATTGTTGTGTAAGTAATTTGAAGAGCTAAGCTTCAGTTTCTGAAACATTAGAGACTTGTATACATAATGATACTAGCTTAATGGCAGCAAACTGTTGGGCCCCATACAGGAGGCCTGCTCCCTTCAGTACTACTTCCTGATACTGTGGAGGATCCTTGGCGTTTTACCACCTTCCAAAGGCTTCATGGAGCAGCTAAAGACTGGCTGCAGTGACCCCAGTGAGAGCGACATCCTACACACACTGCGATGGTCATCACGTCTCCGCGTAGCTACGTATGTAAACTGGATCAAGGTCAGTTGATGCTTGAAAGTCCTACAAATGTATTATCAGTGTGATGGGTTTGTTGTTGTTGGTCAAACCTTAGAATAATGTACTTGATTAATTCAGGGGGGGGGGGGGGCTGGAAATTGTTTGCTTTTTCAGAAAAATTTATATTTTGTATTATTTCTGCAATTTCAAGTTTGATGGGTGTTTTTTGTGTGTCATCACTCACAGGAACACTTGGTAAAGCAAGGAATGAAAACAGACCAAGCTGCTTCTCTGGTTGAGGTGACTGCTGCTAAATGCAGCACTGTGAAATACGATGTGGAGCTAGCAGAAGAGTACATTGCCAGACAGGTAATGGTTACGACAGATACATTAGTAACTTGTGTTGGTGGTGTTCAGAGTTTTGAAATCAATTGACACCTCCTGACAACTTTATTTTGTTGCAGATTTCCACATTCTCAAGTGTAGACCCACATGTCATCCTACCACTTCATCAGTTGCCCTCTCTACAAGCCATCTATACGCTGGATGCAGTCATCTCTAAAATTCAGGTTTCTTTAGATGAGCATTTGTCCAAGGTTGCCATTGAGGCTGACACCCACAAATCCTCTGAGATCGCAAAAAATCTGCTGCCTGCCACACTACAGCTCACTGACATTTACTCAGCTTTCACAAGGTGAGAGGGTAATGTTGTTATAAGCTCTTGTTATATCTAGTAGACTGGAATGCAATAATGTGATTGAAATGCTTGATAGATCACATGATCATGTGGCCAATCACATGGCCAGTTCTTTGGTTACAGATACTCAAAATATTGACAAAATCCAGAGGTCATAGCTTTGGTGACTTAAGTTACATTTAAATTATTACTATTATTATTATTATTATTATTATTATTTTAATTCCACCATATTCGTCAAAGCCAACATTTTGCAAAGCACATCTACTACATGCACGCTACATAATTCTAGTATCCATATATCTGTTACTTTATATATCTTTTACAGTTTATCAGTATTCTAACACCACTGGCATGTGGATATTTAAATGTTGAATTTATTTAGAATTGACTGTAATTGCTAATGTAAGCTGTTTTTAAAGTTTAGTTTTAGTGAAAGCTTTAGTAAAAAAAAAAACCAAAAAACAAAACCCCTCCGTTACCTTCAGAATGCATGTGTGCTTCAATTTAAGGAATACAACTTAAGGAACCTTAAATATTCCTTCTTTAATTTATATATCATAACATGTTTTTAAATATTTCTAAATCTTTTGATAGTTTTTCTAATTATTTGTTTAGATTTGGAATGTAGCCTACTTCATGTCTAAGAAATAAGACTTGTGGATGATGTTCTTTATGACAACTCATCCTGATCTAATCATTAAACGAAACTTGTCTTGAACAGATCTTACCTATTAATGAACATCCCAGAGGAAGGGGAGAACAAACTGACCGATGCCAAGCTCCAAGGTTATGCTGCAGTTCTGGCCATAGGTTCCACCCGATGCAAGGCCAACATACTTGGTATCCAAATGAAATACTGAAAAATAATATTTTACAATGCAGTGAATATGATTACTTTAATAGCTTTTATGCAGTGGTCTAACAAGACTTTAAATTTCTACAGGTCATAATATTATGCAGAACTTGCCAACAGCTGTGCAGACAGTTTGTGAGTCTTGGAATGGTGTCCACACCACTGAATTTCCCAACATTGGCTCATGGGTATGTGGTTAAAGTTGGAAATTATTAAAACATTTGTTACACATGGCATAATTTTAAAAAACATTGAAGACTTGGCTTTTGCCTGTATTTTCCCACACCATAAATAACAAAACTGGTGGTATCTTCTCAGCGCAATGCATTTGCAAATGATACCATTCCATCAGAGAGCTACATCAGTGCCATCCAAGCAGCTCACCTGGGCACACTGAGTTGTCAGTCCTTGCCTCTGGCGTCTTCTCTTAAACACATCCTTCTCTCACTGGTTCGCCTGATTGGAGACCTCATTGTGTAAGTTAAAAAACGTCTACTGATAAACTCTTTTGCATGCATAGTTTTTACTCACGAAAAACCTGTTATTGTCTTGTGAATAATGCTGCATTATTGTCTCTTCAGTACTGAGGAGCTGAACCCCTCACAGGTTGTGAGCACCCTGCTGCCTCTGCTCTTGGAGAGCAGCACAGAGAGTGTAGCTGAGATCAGCACCACTTCACTGGAGCGCATCCTTGGCCCATCAGAGTCTGAGGCCTTTCTAGCCCGCATCTACGAGCGTTTGGTGACCGGATGTTACAACATTATTGCCAATCACTCAGATCCCAACAGGTATTTTTAATATGTATCAGATTTCATTAACCTTTAATGAACCATGTTAAATATTAAAATTCAATCAAAAATTACTTTTTATGCTTTTTTTTTTTTTTTTTTTTTTTTGTGGGCTGCTCTTCAACATTTATCTATCCCATTTTTTTTTAATTTTTTTTTTTATTACTTAGTGGTTTGGATGAGTCCATCCTTGAGGAATGCCTTCAGTACCTTGAAAAACAACTTGAAAGCAGTCAGGTCCGAAAGGCAATGGAAGAATTCTTTTCATTCAGGTATTGTCTCTGCTGATGACACAATCTGGCTTCTCATTCATTCAGTCACCTCACATATTTTGGGTTTCTTCTTTTTCAGTGGTGAGCTTGTCCAAATTATGATGGCAACGGCCAATGAAAACCTGTCTCCAAAGTTTTGTAACAGAGTGCTGAAATTCTTCACCAAGCTTTTCCAGCTCAGTAAGTCTGTAATAATTTTAAAACTATACTGTCCAAGTTTGGTTATATTCAAGCTTTTCAAGGCAGAGCTCTTTGAGCTAAAGCTGGAGTAGATCCCTCTAAGTTTCATCATGCATTTTTCTCCAGCGGAGAAGAACCCAAACCCAAGCCTGTTAGGCCTGTGTGGCTCTTTGGCCCAGCTGGCCTGTGTGGAGCCCTCTCGTCTGCAGTCCTGGCTGACACGTATGACTGCTACCCCACCAAAGGACTCAGAACAACTGGAAATTGTGCAAGAAAACAGACAGCTTCTGCAGCTGCTAACCACTCATATTGTGCGTGACAATAGCCAGGTGGGCGAAGGAGTGTGCACTGTACTCCTCAGCACACTTATTCCCATGGCAACAGACATGCTGGCCAATGGTGATGGAACAGGTTTTCCTGAGCTCATGGTCATCATGGCCACACTTGCCAGTGCGGGACAGGGTGCAGGCCACCTCCAGCTGCACAGGGCAGCTATAGACTGGCTGACTAGATGGTAAGAAATGAATTTTACAGGCATGGAGATCTAAGTTTCAGTCGCATCACTAAAGAAATCTAAAGGGTGGAATTATATAGTTGCTACAGCCAAACCCGCTAGGAAAAAATGCTTGGTTTAAGCTCAATTTATACTTCTGCTATGAATCTATCCAGCAGCTATGACAGCAGCTACACCCAGGGTGTGGCTTTATGTACACATCTCCACATGTGTGATTGGTGTTCCTGCTGATTGCAATGTCATCTTCTTTTTGTAACTGTATTTCTTTTTAATTATTTAAGCTTAAATCTGATGTTGTTCAATTTCCATTGGTAGGAGTATTCAAATAAATTTAGCTCAGTAGCACAGAAATCTGAGCCTCAAGTAGCATTTTGGCTGTGTTATTACATGTTACAGTGAAAGCTCTCTGTAGATTCAGTGTGGGAGTATAAATCTAGGTAGAAATTTAAATGGAGAACTTGTGACCTAAAAGCTTATCTTTTGTTTTGCAGCAAAAAGTATTTAACACAGAAGAATGTCGTGGAAAAAGTGAGCACAAACTTGTCTCATGGAAAGGTGGGTTTCTCACACACTGAAGTGAATTTTGGACATTTCCACAGAATGAGATTTTAATTATGCCACACTTGTTGTAGATCTATGATCAGCCTTGTTATTTGAGAATAATATCGTCACCTCTCTAAAGGTTAAAGACCTTACGTATTCGTTGTTTTGGGAGTGTATTGCAATCTGTGGACTTTCTCTGTGGAAAAAGAAAGGATGTCCTTCTTTGTTACATTTTATATTAAGAAAATGTAAAATCTCTTCAAGGTTAAAATCAAGTGTAAATCATACTATTCTGATTTGATTATGAATTTACTACCACATAGTTGTACATCATGTCCTCTGGTTGTCTGTGTGCTTCTCATACCCCATATTGGACAATCAGAATGAATGATAATGAAACTGGCTTTAGGCAATTAAAGGAAAACACTGTAAAAGTACCAATTTGCCAAAGTATTTTTCTGTGATATATTACATTTTGAAAAATGGCCCAAAATGTGTCCCCTGCAGTTCAGATATTAACATATCTAAATATCAACTGATATGCACCTCTTCTTTGATTTCAGCATGCCAGCATGCTGGAATGCTCATGTCACATCATCTCCTATCTAGCTGATGTGATGAACGCTTTGCGTCAAAGCAGCGGTCAAGGCAACTCAGCAGTGCTGATGGAGGGAGAGGAAAAGGCCATGGAAGTAGACTCAGACTGGGTGGAGGAACTTGTAGTAGAGGAGGATGATTCCCAGGCAGAGGACTCTGTAAGAAGTTGTTCTTTTATTCTCGTCTGTCTCTGTGTGTATGGACTTACAGACATACATCAGTGCTGTTTTTGGGCTTAGCTTTTATCTCTGTCAGTTTGCTATATGAAACAATCCTTTTTAACATGTATGTCATTGTTTGACAGGATGAAGACTCACTTTGCAACAAACTTTGCACTTTTACCATCACTCAGAAGGAATTCATGAACCAGCACTGGTAAAGAAAAGTTTGTTTATTGTGATTTTGTTCTAATCTTAAGTGCAGCCTTTGGTTCCAAATACATCCGCATTACACCTAAAAATGGATTTGTCATACAGTACACGTTTGATTATTTCATTTGTTATTATTCATTTTTTACTAAGAATAAACAAAAAACAGAAACTCATATATTTAGTAGATTGCCTTTATGAATCAGAAAAGCTGATGGTGTTTCTCGAATCTGTGGAAACGGGAGGACTCCACACTGCTGAATTACGATGGAAGACAAAATTGCATACATTTGTAATGTAATTAGTGTTATGTACCTGGAAAAAGTAACAGTGTGTTAGCAACATGTAATATTTTCTATGTGAATTTTTATTTGTTTTTTGACTTGCTGTGAATATTTAAGGATACAGAGGGCAGCTATAAAAGGTTAAAAATGCCTTAATTCATCTAGAGCCTCTGTGGTGTGTAAATCTAACCGGGCAGCAACATATTTAAAGCTTGTCTGAGCTGAGTTAATCTTCTGGAAAATAATCTCCTTGGTTAGCTCTGGAATATGAGTAATTTTTAATTAATTTATCTGGGAAGATTTAGGTGGTAGCATGATCAAATAGCCTTCACTTGTGATATATCCATTTAGACATGGAGAAATACAGTGTCATTCTTTAGTTTCTCACATGATGTGATGTGCCATGCTATATATAGTATTGCCTATACTTTTCATTCTGCAGGTACCACTGTCACACCTGTAAGATGGTGGATGGGGTAGGTGTGTGCACAGTGTGCGCCAAGGTCTGTCACAAAGACCATGAGATCTCCTATGCCAAATATGGCTCTTTCTTCTGTGACTGCGGTGCCAAAGAGGATGGCAGCTGCCAGGTGAGACCGAATACCTCAGGTCATCATGGGAAGAGAACAACAGCGGTAACTTTAGCTTGCAAGTCATTCCCCCATTGACCTCCATCCAGTCATTTCATTTGATTAGGGTTATAGCTAGCCCACACATTTGGCCAGAAAATGAGCAAAATCATGTTAGGAATGTCTTTTTGTCAACTTTTTGTGTACTGAACAGGTCAGCTTCCCTAGTTAATCTTAAAGTCCGTGTAAAGAGATAATTCAAGGTTTACTTTGTATAAATATAAAAGTCTTTGAACCATCTTTTACTGAATTTTGTAGGTGTCGTATAATATTTTTTATCTGTGTGGTTTATAAAATATTTTTTATGTGACAAACATGTTTGTAACCACTTTACACGGACTTTAACAATTTTTTATTTTTTTTTATGTGCATGTGATGAGCAAGCCATCAATTACATCTTACCTTTAGTTTACGGCGTAATAAGTACGATAGGCTTTTAGCTTTTTTGTTTTGTTTTGTTAATGCGATGTTTTCCTCACTATCAGTGTTGTGATAACATTTGCTCATAACAGTTTGGTTCACTTTTTTATAAATGTTTGTTCCACTTCTGCACTTATACGTATTATCGGTTGACATTTACAATGCATAAAGGGGAGCATAAAGAATCATTTAAGTATACATTTATATTAATATCAACTTTCTCCACTTCTTACTTTGTGTGTTGCATCATTCACAGGCCCTGGTCAAACGCAGTCCCAGCAGCGGCATGGGCTCTACTCTTAAAGAGTCTTCAGCTTTCCAGAGTGAGCTGCGTATTCCTGAGAGTGCTATTCGCCACCAAAATTCCTCACCGTCTGACAAGGGCAAGGTCACCATCTGTGATGGCAAATCCAGTGATGAAGACAGACCTAAGAAGAGCAGCGTGTGCAAGAGCATTGAAGGCTGTCAAGAAGAGCTGCTAGCACAAGTGGTTAGAGAGAACATATTAATTTATTTTTATCTGTCATCTCCTAAAACCGTTAAGAGTTCTTTTTTATGTGAAAAGATGTTGTGAGACTTGTGTTTTTGCCCCTCTTTTATCATGCTAGATGGGGTCATCTACTGCTGCAGTCATACTGGAAATGCTCATGTTTCTCATGGAAGCTATCCAGACCAACTTCCAGCAAGCATCAGCAGTGGGAAGCAGCAGCCGGGCACAGCAAGCCCTCAATGAACTGCATACTCAGGACAAAATTGTGGAGATGACGGACCAGTTAATGGTATCATGACCCAAATAGATTGCCTGTTCCAGTAAAACACTTAATTCATTGATAGGTTATTAAAACTTAATTAAAATAGAATTCTATTATTTAGCTGCTGCATTTCATTGTTAACGGCTACTTTTTCCCTTCAGGTCCCCACACTTGGCTCCCAGGAAGGAGCTTTTGAGAATGTGCGAATGAACTACAGCGGTGACCAGGGGCAAACTATACGCCAGCTCATCAGTGCACATGTCCTGCGCCGTGTTGCCATGTGTGTTCTGTCTTCGCCCCATGGACGGCGTCAGCACCTGGCAGTCAGCCATGAAAAGGGGAAGGTAAACTAAACAATTTAAGTTCCTTTGTCCAATTAGAAGGGCTTTCATTGAATTCTTATTTAAAATATATGCATTGTTATTGATTCAGACTTGCCTGTGAAACGGAGCATCATGACAAGGAAAAAAATCTACACTCAAATGAATAATAGAATAAAAAACATTCCTCTTTCTATGTTATTATGTTTTTGTGTTTTTTCTCTTTGACTTTTTTCTTTAAGTTTTCTTTAAGTTGTTTTGTATGTTATCAAGATACTTTGCAAACTATGAAATAAGAACAGATAGGGAAATCTGTGTTTTCACAGTTAAAATGTCTCAACCTGACTTTTTCTCCATTTCCTATCTGGCAGATAACAGTCCTTCAGCTGTCTACTCTCCTGAAACAAGCTGACTCAAGCAAAAGGAAGTTGACACTGACCCGTTTGGCTTCAGCCCCAGTCCCATTCACTGTCCTTAGTCTTACAGGAAACCCCTGTAATGAAGACTACCTGGCTGTGTGTGGCCTTAAGGTCAGAAACAAGCTGCTTCTTGTAAAACAACTTGTAGAGTCAAAAGAACAGTTAAATTTAACGAATTCCTACAGCAACTATCTTGTTTTTTTCCTTTCATCTCTTCCCAGGACTGCCATGTACTAACTTTCAGCAGCACAGGTTCTGTGTCTGACCACCTGGTGTTGCATCCACAACTGGCCACTGGCAACTTTATCATCAAAGCTATCTGGTTACCAGGCTCACAGACTGAACTTGCCATCATCACTGCTGACTTTGTCAAGGTATATATTAAAATAATAAACATATTTTGCACTTAAAGCAACATAATTGATTTTGTTTCTGCAATTTCTTTATGAAAACAACCATAGATACTATACATATACCTTTCTGCCCTAGGAAAACAAAAGATTGCTTAATACTGCCTTTTAATGCTTGTTCCCTTTGGAAAACAGATCTATGACTTGTCAGTGGATGCCCTGAGTCCAATGTACTATTTCCTGCTCCCAAGTTCCAAGATTCGTGATGCTACATTCCTTTTCAATGAAGAGGGGAAGAACATTATTGTCATCATGTCATCAGCAGGTTACATGTACACCCAGGTCATGGATGAATCTAGCAGTGCTCAGCATGGCCCTTTTTATGTTACAAATGTATTGGAGATAACCCACGAAGACTTGAAGGTAACTAGGATTTGACATGAGTTAATGTTGTGACAAGGTTGCTGTCTTAATGGTCTCCAACAGGGGTGTCAAATGTACGACCTTCGGGCCACATTCGGCCCACAATACAATTATATCTGGCCTGCAAGGTATTTTCATACATCAGTTATTAATGGCTCGTCAGCATGGGGGAGCTAAATCTTCAGCCCTGCTGAGAATCCATGCAAGCATGGGTGGGACTTTATTTTGATGGGCACACCATGCTGCTAATCACATGCAAAGACAGACTGCGATCAGACCATTATGTGAAAAAAGGAAAAGGGGGCAGAAGTTCCAAAAGCAGCAAGTTTAGTGGTGTGCCAAATCATGCCAGAGTACAAAAAATGCTTAGCTATGTCTCTAATAAAACCTCTGTAACTTTGTGAAAAATAGAAATGTTTCTGTTTTTCACTTTCTGCTATAGAATTATCAGGGGTGGGGGCTACAGGCTAATTTTGTAACTTCTTTACACTGACCAATTTCGTTGTACTCTGTACAATGACAATAAAGGCTATTCTATTCTATTCTAAAAAGGGGAGTTTCACTGGTCCGGCCTGCTTAAAGTCAAAGTGGGCTGCATGTGGCCCACGATGTAAAATGAGTTTGACACCCCTGGTCTACAGTATTTCTGTCATACTTTCCAGCTCTCATTTCTTTTGGGGGAATGTTTGGTTGATGTGTACATCATACCTTTATTCAGTGTTCAGGTGTTTTTGAAACTACATTAAAGAAAGCAGTTTTGAGGTAAATTCTTTCTTTGTAAACACAGGATAGCAATGGACAGGTAGCTGGCGGTGGTGTTTCTGTCTATTACTCCCATGTCCTTCAGATGCTTTTCTTCAGCTACAGCCAGGGGAAGTCATTCGCTGCCACAGTGAGCCGCAGCACAACTGATGTGCAGAGGCTCTTTGCCATCAATGTGAAAGGGTAACACAATAAAATAGTCTGTAAAAGCCTATCAAATATAATCGTAACTGGAAAAGAAAATTATGAACAGAAATATTTTTTTTCCCATTTTGTCTTTAAAGCTCCAATGGTGGCAGCAGTAAGATGTCTCCTGCACTGTGCCAGTGGTCTGAGGTCATGAACCATCCAGGCCTTGTGTGCTGTGTGCAACAGACAACAGGCATACCTCTGGTTATCATGGTCAAACCTGACACCTTCCTCATCCAAGAGATTAAAACCCTGCCAGCCAAAGCTAAGGTAAATACCATTTACTATTGTGACATGAAACCGGTTAGGATACCATGAAAACAGTAATTGGAGAAAAAAAGGAAATTCCATTTTGGAGTACAGAACTCTATAAACACAAAGTTTTTCCGGTTGTCTTGTTTACTAAGCAAAGTTATTTCCCATGAGTTTACCTAATTTTACTGTTTTCTAAGGTTAACATTTATTTGTCGGTTTCTGTCAGATTCAAGATATGGTAGCTATCCGACACACTGCCAGTAATGAGCAGCAGCGCACTACCATGATTCTTCTATGTGAGGATGGCAGCTTGCGAATCTACATGGCAAATGTGGACAACACCTCCTACTGGCTCCAGCCCTCATTGCAGCCCAGCTGTGGCATAAGCATCATGAAGCCAGTCCGCAAGCGCAAGGCCGCTGCTGCCAGTAAGTTTGTGGACAAGGGTTATTTTGTAAATGCCAGTTATGTATGATGAATGAACAGCTTGTACTAACCTGTTTATTGCTTACTTAATATTTGCTGATATGTTACTGATGACACAGATTTGTAACCTTTTCCATAAATGCCCGCATGTTTTCTGATTTAAGTTTGCTTATTTTAAATTTTTCTTAAAATTCAAAGTGTAATTCATTCACATTTTCAGATCATGTTTCTTGTGTTCATTCTCCATGTAGCCAGACATACACAATAATAAAAGCAACTAATCTAAAATTTTGGGGAGCTAATTTGAATGTAATGATTTTACTTTAAGCCACCCGGACTTCCAGTCAGGTGACATTCCCAGTGGATTTCTTTGAACACAACCAGCAACTGACAGAGGTGGAGTTTGGGGGTAATGACTTGCTGCAGGTCTACAACGGACAGCAGATCAAACACAGGCTCAACTCCACAGGGATGTATGTGGCCAACACAAAGGTAGAGGCATTGTACCTTAATGTTCTGTGTTAGAAAAGGTGTAAAAACATTGCTCTGCTTCTCTCTTGTAATGCAGGTTATTGCTGCATCAGCAGTGCTTGAGTTGATAACCATGGTGCAGCAGAGGGATCTTTGTTAATTAAATTTTATGTAAATGTAGTTTAATGTTATCTGCCATCACTTGTGTTGAGACTTTGCTGTCTTTGCCATCTACATTTGTGCAGTTTACTATACCAGAGTACATTAGTATACGTCCAGTCTAAATCCAAGTGACCCTGCTTTAAATAAAAACAGTGAAGACACCTATTCTAAACATGTTTTTCAGCTGTAGTCAAGAAAAAAAAGATGTAAAATAACAAATGTCATGTTTCTTTTTGCTTTCCTTTCTCTTTTCCTTCATCCTAGCCTGGAGGGTTCACTGTAGAGGCAGTAAACAACAACAGCTCAATGGTGATGACAGGCATGCGGGTTCAGGTGGGCACCCAAGCCATTGAAAGGGCTCCTTCTTATGTGGAGGTCTTTGGACGCACCATGCAGATAAATCTGACAAGAGCTCGCTGGTTTGACTTCCCCTTCACGAGAGAGGAGGCCCTGCAGGCTGACAAGAAGCTGTCTATATTTAGTAAGATCAAGACTGTGCAGTGGTTATACGTTTTTTTTTTTACTACTTAATGGTTTTTCTTGTTGCCTGTATTGATATTCCAATACACGTGTTTAAATAATTTGCGCTGACCTGTTCATATTATTTGGTCATATGGTCATATGCTTCAGTCTGTTTAGATAGATCTTCTAATACACTGTCTTGCTAATTTTTAAGTTGGAGCATCTGTTGACCCAGCTGGAGTCACCATGCTTGATTCAATTAAGATCTATGGAAAAACCAAGGAGCAGTTTGGCTGGCCTGAGGATCCACCAGAAGACTTCTCATCTGCCTCAGTTAACAATGTCTGCAGTCCCAGCCTCAACCAGGGCAATGGGACCTCTGATGGAGACATAGCCACCCCAACAACAACTAGTGGCACTGTATTGGAGAGGTATGAGCTTTTCAATTTGGGCTGCGAAAAGGTCAACCCAAGTTGTTGGCATTCATTTTTTATCCCCAGGGTTGAATAAACCACTCCTAATGAACTGATGAGCAAGTTTGACCATCATCTATTAAGTACCTTTTAGAGATGGCACGATACCACTTTTTTTATGTCCGATACCGATATCATAAATTTGGATATCTGCCGATACCAATATGAATCCGATATAGTGTTTTTTAATCAACAAAACTGTTTTTTTAAATATCTTGCTGCATTTTGTATAAGTTCATACTCAAGTTTAAAACAACAACTACACTAAAGCTATTCTGTTATACCTGTATGCAAAAAAAAATATTTCATAGTTCAGCAATACTGATCAATCTAATAAACTCAAACCTACACCATCCTCCCTATTCTGGTATTTTAAAGAGTGCTTAGCGTAAATATTAAGCAACCTTACTAATAGGGTTCCAACTCCCAGCAACAAAAATAAATAAATAAAAAATAGGGAACCACCCTCCACCTCATGATGCTTAATCGACGTAATCAACCTTAATTTGATGCAGTGTGAAAAAAAATGCACAGATATCAATTATTTTTCAAGAAATATTAAATAGATTCAACATCTTTCTTCAACAAAATTGCAGACTGCACAGATGGTACCTTCCCAAAGGAAAAAGTACTATAGCTTACTAGGGTATATATATTAGACTTAATAGTTACTATATACAGTAATTGACTTCTATTCATTTTACACCAAATTAAAACTTTGGGTGTCAGATAATTATTTATTAAAAGCTAGACATTTTAAATGAGAATAAGAAAGAAAAGTATGTCTTTGTGCCCCCTTTTCCCTGTTAATGCCCTATCGGCCCCCCTGGCTAAACTTTGCTAGATCCGCCCCTGCACAGTTACCAGCCGTCAGCTACGTAGAAAAAGATCCTCGAGTAGAAAGTAATATTAAATAAATTCTAACAACAGCTTATCAAGCTTAAACGTGCTGCTGTTGTTCAGCCGCTGGTTTCCTCTTTCTGGTGCAAAGTGGGCCAAAAACAAACAAGAGAGACGTACTCGCGACAGAAAAGCCAACCAGCTGATCATTAAGCAGTTTCATGATTGAAGTAGCAGCAAGAAGAGGCAGTCGCTTGTTAAGCTTAATGCAGGAATGCTTTACATTCAGAGATGGACTTACACACTTGCTTTACTTCTCTCGGGGATAACTTTGTCGGAGATGAAATGCCAGGTTGCTAGCGAAGCTCCACATGCTATCCAGACCACCGACAGGTCCCGCATGTCACAGCCGCTCTATCACGTGATGCATACTGCTCCGACGTGCTAACGTTCTGAGGCGAGTTACGGCGTGTTGCAAGTTTTGTGAGATGCTTTCGTGATATTTAATGGATCGGATTACATTTTTTATTTTTCTCCGATATCCGATTCAGTAATTTAGGTCGGTATCGGACTGATACCGATATGTAATATCGGATCGGTCCATCTCTAGTACCTTTATATAAAACCTCTCGGTAGATTTGTTGGGTTCAGTGTTTCATCATAACTGTTTTTTGGTCCATTCATTTGACAACGAAATGTTTTCTAAAACATTGTTTTATCTACAGTTCCTCAGTTTTGTGTGAAGATGTATATTTTGTGAAAAGCGCAATACATATATTACCATAGATGTGATGTTTTTTAAAAATTATTTTAACTCGTACTACATTTTATAAGCATGTATTGAATACAGCTGTGTAGTATGGGTTGTTGGACACAATCCTGAAATTTGAGCAGTAGCAGTGAGCTCTCTTTAGTGTGTTTTAGTGCATGGCTCTTGTGATCATCTTTTCTTGCATGTGTCTTTTGTTCAACTGAATCATTTATTTCCACTTGTTTCTTTCCGTGATCCTCACACTTATTTTTGTTCTTTTTCTTTTGCTCCCAAAATTACAATAAAAAGTTGTGAAACTGAGTCCTTATCAACATTGGACCGGTTAGTAACTGCCTTTTCTCTGCTTGTTTGTATGGTTTTGTGCATGTGTGCCAGCTTGTTTGTCTTTGCCTGCAACCAAACATGCCATGCACCATTTCCACACCTGTGCAGCAACAGAAACATTTTTCCCCTGACATTTATTCTTGCACTCAATTTTGTTTGGCGTTTAGAGTAGCAGCAGAATAATAGTGCTTTTTCCCCCTGTATGATTGGTTATTTAAAGAATAATTCACAGGAGATGCAGAATTGATGTTCTTTCTCTATTTCAGGTTGGTGGTCAGCTCCCTTGAAGCTTTGGAAAGCTGTTTTGCAGTTGGTTCATCCAGTGAAAAGGTAAACCTGTGAAGACTTTATTTTTTTATTGACTTTTAAAAGCATAATTCTGTATAAATGAATCCCTGTTATCTACATGCTTGTGTTCAGGATGCATTTTTAATTCATGTCAACTCTATAGGAGAAAAACAAGGCTGCAGCACTGGAGTTGGCAACTTTACTTCTGTCGATGCCAACACCTGTAGGTGTGCAGCAGCAGACAAAGGGGCTTCTTGCCAGTCTGCACACAAGCCGTACTGCCTACCACAATCACAAGGTAATAAAAGAGGCCAAATTCATACAATGTTTAGCTCATTATAATCTGAAAAATGTTGTATTGATTTTCATTAACAGCCAAACACCTTAATACTCTCGCGAACCACTATCCCTCCCTCTGTTCTCCTCAGGACCAGTCCTTGCTGAGCAATGCTGTGCAGTGTCTGAATAGTTGCAGCCGGGAAGGGAAAGAGCTAGACCCTGATGTCTTCCAAAGACTTGTAATCACTGCCCGCTCCATTGCGATCATGAGACCCAACAACTTGGTGCATTTCACAGAAACAAAATCATTGCACCATGACTCGGGTAAGAAGCTTTTCTTGTTATGAAGAATGTTGGCATAGAATAGAATGTTTTATATGTATTCTTGTGTGAGCATATAACAAATAAACTTGATTTTTGTCATTTGGAGTCAAAGTCAGAAAAAGATACTTTTTACTTACAATGAAACAGCTTGGAAGTTAACTGACTTATAATTCTCACACTTACTGGTGTTCTTCTCTTACTAACTCAGAGGTGACAGAGGATGGGCAAAAGCATGTGGATAGTGAGAACTGTAATTTTATTGCACAACTGATGAATAACTTCTGGAAGCTTCATGCCCTAAAACCAAAGAATGCCTTTCTTGCTCCTGCTTGCTTGCCTGGTAAGTTCCACCCTGTGGGTCCCCAACATTTTGCAAGAACATTTATTGTTAAATGTATATGCATTTATACATATGTGTTGTGAGTAATGTTGATTCACTTAAATCTTATGTAAACAATTTACACGTATTGTAATGCCCAACAGCACGAGTACATTTGTCTTCTATTCTGAAACCCTAGTCTGGAAATGAGTTATTTATTTTAAATTTAAGGTCTAACTCATGTGGAAGCAACAGTAAATGCCTTGGTAGACATCATCCATGCATACTGCACATGTGAGCTGGATTACATCAATGTAGCCTCCAAAATCTACATGCAGATGTTACTGTGTCCTGTAAGTATATCAGTTTTATTGATCAGTCATTTTTATTTATCTTCTTCTCCTTGAACAGCATTTTAACTACTGTAGTTTGTACCTTGTCAGTAGATTTTTTTTTACATGGCTTTACAAGGGTGATAATAAGCAGCATGCCTATATTAAAGATTTTAGGCAATTAGAAGGAGCTCTTGCATGGATCATTGTCAAAGTCATGAGGTAACCAGTCTATATTTAACAATTCACAGGACACTGCTGTCAGCTTTTCTTGCAAGCAGGCTCTGATCAGAGTGCTTAGACCAAGAAACAAGCGACGCCATGTGACCCTTCCATCTCCCCCACGTTCCAACACACCTATGGGTATGTTTATTAATTAATTCAAAGTATTAATTGAATGTTACTAGATGTACATGAATATTTGATAGTTTTTTGGGGGCAATATTAAATATGATTTCTCATATTAGTTATCATTTTAACAAGGCTTTAGGGATCCTCTAAATGTTTGCGGTTGATCTCCTTTATCAGGAGACAAGGATGATGATGACGACGACGATGCAGATGACAAAATGCAGTCATCAGTGTTGACTGGTGGAGAAGAGGGTCGACAGGAGAGCCAAGAACAAAATGAAGTGGACCATGGCGACTTTGAGATGGTGGTGAGACAAAGAGCAGCAGTCTGTAGGCCAGGGGTGTCCAACTCCAGGCCTCGAGGGACAGTGTCCTAAAGGTTTTAGATGTGTCCTTGATCCAATACAGCTGTTTTAAATGGCTAAATTACCTCCTCAACATGTCTTGAAGTTCTCTAGAGACCTGGTAATGAACTAATCATGATTCAAGTGTGTTGACCCAGAGTGAGATCTAAAACTTGCAGAAGCCTGGAGTTGGACACCCCTGCTGTAGGCTGTTTCTGACATTGGACTAGCATTTTTTTAGACTGTTTAGAGACACTCATCGCAAAAGTATAAATGATCTTCCTGTTCCTGAATTATTCTGGATGCAGAGTATAATGTTGTAACATCACAAAGATGTATTTAAAGTAACTAACTAGCTCTGACGATGTCAAAAAGTTTGTAATTCACTTCTGTTCATTTATATTATGACTAAATTGTTTTTCTGAGCTCACACTACATAGACAATAAATATACACTGGAGTAACATTTTTAAAAGCCACTTATATTCCTTTCTTTGGCTTGTATGACCATCTTCAAATTTAAATCTTAGTTATCTATAAATTACATATGCATGTTAAAATTTGGTAAAACATGCCTGTTTTTGTGCTTCAGTCAGAGTCTATGGTCCTGGAGACAGCAGAAAATGTCAACAATGGAAATCCATCTCCCCTCGAGGCTCTGCTTGCTGGAGCTGAAGGTTTCCCCCCCATGCTTGACATACCTCCTGATGCAGATGATGAAACCATGGTAGAGTTGGCAATTGCTCTAAGCCTGCAGCAGGATCAACAGGGTAAGTGACCAGAAAATCCTAAATAAAGTAATAATTTTGTGACTAGTGTGACTGTGACTTATTACTAGTCCTACTCAGCATTAGTCTTTCCTGTCTATGCTGAAACTATTCTAAATTTCTTTAAACCTTGAAATTCATAGAGCCTTACAATTTTTCTTTTACATAATTGTTTCGAAGCTTTTTTGTTGTGTGTGTGTGTGTGTGTATGTGTGTGTGTCTATATCAGTTGCTACCCTTCAGAGTGATTTAAACCCTCATAAGTTATTCAACAAAATACAATTTTTTTTTCTCCCCCCCCCCCAGATTACGTTATTTGAATTGTTCTGATCTGCAAAACTTAATGTTTCGCCCTGACACATTTTAATGGAAGTTTGGGCACTCCTAGAAGTCCATCCTTAAACACAATTTTTGACATTTTTAGGCAGTAGCAGCAGTGCTCTTGGGCTTCAGAGTCTAGGCCTGTCTGGCCAGGCCCCAAGCTCCTCTTCACTTGATGCTGGCACCCTGTCAGACACCACTGCATCAGGTAATAAGACCATCTTCACGCTCAACCGGAAGCTAGTTTTTAATGCTTGCAAAGTCACTGTTGCAAGTCAGTTAAACAAACCTTTTTTTTAAAGTTCCAAAAATAAAATAACTTTTTATTTTTAAATTAAATAAAAGGAAATTATTATCATTAAATAATTTTATTCTAACTTGAAGCTCATCAGTGATACAGCATGTAGTTGTACTGCTCATATCTGTAAGCTGGCCAATGTCAAATTAACCCCTATAATTTAATGCCACACTGGTCACAATGGGTTCGGTAGCACTTATTTTTGATTGTACTGCATGCTCTTTGCATTGTTGGTGCACAAGTATAAACTAAGATCATGTATCCTGGCCAGATGACCGCGGTGTATTTACTGTTACAGCTATTGCTATGATTTCAGCCCCGGCATCAGATGATGAGGGCAGCACAGCTGCTACTGATGGTTCCACATTGCGGACCTCCCCAGCTGAGCACGGCGGCAGCGTGGGCTCAGAGAGTGGAGGTTCTGCTATCGACTCTGTAGCAGGGGAGCACAGTGGTGGGTGATTTAAGTAAAACAGGCCAGTTTAATATTAAAAACATTATATATGCATGCCCCGAATTAGTGGTAGTATCTCAAATTTGTAGGAACTTCTATATCCAATTCTTTTCAGCCCCGTAGTAAGTATTAGACTTTAAACTTCTTTAGACATTAATTTTCTCTAATTCCCAATAACCTTCTGAGAAAGGTAGCTCTAAGTTTACAGATTATAATATAGTGTGTCACCTTTCCTATCCTTCCCTTTTCCCATGCCTCATTTTGTTGCGCTTTAAAGTCCTGAGGGGCAAACGTGACTCTTCAGTTTAAAATAAAACCTAATCCTTCCCTGTGTTACATTACCAGATTTCCATATTGCTTAGTTGCTTTCATTCATGCATTTGTATAGTGTCAGGTCGCAGCAGTGCATATGGAGACACAACAGCGGAAGGCCACCCCGCTGGTCCAGGCAGCGTGAGTTCCAGCACTGGAGCCATTAGTACCACCACAGCCCAGCAGGAATGTGAAGGCTCAGAAGGTGAAGGAGAGACTGAAGGAGACATTCATACAAGCAACAGGTCAGATTCATGAATTTGGATTATTTTAGGTTAACTTAAGGCTCCATGATAATGAACATCTGCCATGTGATGTGCTGAAGACTCATTTATACTATCTATGGATACCAACATGACCATAAGAAAGACAGATAATAATATTTACTTTTTATTACATTGTCATGAAAAGTGATTTATGCTTAATAGTTTAACCAGTAAAAAAAATGTCATTATGTTTTTCATTAGGTTGCACATGGTTCGTCTTATGCTACTGGAGCGTTTGCTTCAGCACCTTTCTCAGCTCCACAATGTAGGTGGAGTCCAAGCTATCCCTTACATGCAAGTTATCCTCATGTTGACCTCTGACCTTGACGGTGAGGATGAAAAGGATAAAGGTGCTTTGGATGACCTGCTTGCACAGCTCATTGCCGAGCTTGGCATGCACAAGAAGGTAACTACTGTTTTGTCCTTTCCTCATTTTGTATCAGGCTCAGAATATTTTTGTTTTACTGAATCGTGTTATATCTCTGCAGGATGTTTCCAAGAAGAATGAGCGTAGTTCCATAAATGAAGTTCATTTGGTCATCATGAGGCTGCTTAGTGTCTTCATGTCTCGAACAAAGTCTGGATCCAAATCTTCCTCTGAGGTACAGTTGTACTATAATCACTATGTAGTGTGTAGCCAGGTTTGCACCTCTCTCAACAACTGCTCAAAATTGATTGCAGTCATTCATCACATCTCATTTTTGCTCAAGTTTCATATTATTATTAACATAACTTGTGCCATGAAGCTCACAGTTTCATGGCTATCATGCAACTTGATTATACTTTGTACATCATGAATTTTGAAGTCAGCTGTTTTCCCTCTTTTTGTCTTCTAGTCATCCTCCCTCATTTCCAATGCCACAGCAACCGCCTTGCTCAGCCTGGGTTCTATTGACTACTGCCTCCAAGTGCTCAAGTCACTCCTGGAGTTTTGGAAGAGCCAACAGGGTGAAGAAGAGCCAGTGACTGCCAGCCAGCTCCTCCGCACACACACAGCTTCCTCTCCCCCTGACATGAGTCCTTTCTTCCTTCGCCAATATGTTAAGGTAAGATAATCTCAACATAAAAAATGTAAAAGACTATTTATATCTCTCAAATTTTAACATTAACTCAATATATTGTTTTTGCAATCAGGGGCATGCTGCTGATGTGTTTGAAGCCTACTCCCAGTTGTTGACTGAAATGGTGCTTCGGCTGCCATATCAGATAAAGAAAATTGCTGACGCCAACCCACGTATCCCACCTCCTGTATTTGATCATTCCTGGTTCTACTATCTATCTGAAGTAAGCCATCATAT
>NW_005187450.1:3192672-3197110 GCF_000239375.1 Pundamilia nyererei
TATATATGTATATGTATGGGTTTTTTTTTCTTTGCTATGCTTTGCTGTAAATTGCTTTATTTATTTTTGTAGATGGAACACCTGAAAGCTTGTGCTGAAATTGCCACTCAAAGGACAATCAACTGGCAGAAGTTCTGCATGAAGGATGACTGTAAGTTGTTTGTGATTACTTATTTATTTTTGAAGCAACAAATGTTTTACACAAGTACTAACTATTTATGTCTCTGTCTTTGCTTTTCTTTTTTTCCATACAGCTGTCTTGTACTTCTTGCTCCAAGTCAGTTTCTTGGTAGATGAGGGCGTTTCCCCAGTTTTGCTGCAACTCCTCTCCTGTGCTCTGTGTGGCAGCAAGGTGCTGGCCAGCTCCTCCTCTACTTCATCCTCATTCTCAGGCGGAGGGTCTGGTAGTGCTGGACAGACAGGAGCCTCTCAGTCCTCTCAGAGCAAGTCTTCTAGTAAAAAGAGCAAAAAAGAAGACAAAGAGAAAGAAAAAGATGGTGAGAAAATAAAAAATGACTAGTTGTACTTCTTCGAAAATCAACTAGCGTAGAAGCACATATTGGGTACTGAACTGGGCTCCAGTGCTCCTTTGAACCTGAACAAGATGTAAAAGTGGTGTAAAATGATTGGTCGATGAGAGTATCCTGAATTTAATTGTATATTGTCAACTGACCACAGGGGATGGTGTTGGTAGCCAGGAGGATCAGCTTTGTATGGCTCTGGTCAGTCAGCTTAACAAATTTGCAGACAAGGAGACGCTCATTCAGTTCCTACGCTGTTTCTTGCTGGAGTCAAACTCATCTGCTGTGCGCTGGCAAGCCCACTGCTTGGCGCTGCATATCTACAGGTATTGTAGAAACATACACCTAGTACCTTGGGTAGTTTGGTCTAAAGATTAGTCTATTTAACAAAAGCTTAGGCTTATTGCATCACTTTTTAACAATTGAATACATGTATGGACAACCTGATATTGTTTGTACTTCCGCAGGAACTCTAGTAAATCTCAGCAGGAGCTGCTGCTTGAACTGACTTGGGCCATCTGGCCAGAGCTTCCTGCATATGGCCGTAAAGCTGCCCAGTTTGTCGACCTACTTGGTTACTTCTCACTCAAAACCCCTCAAACTGAGAAAAAGGTTAGATTTTTTTCTTTTCTTTTTTTCTTTCTTTAAAATCCTTTTCTGTATTTCATGCAGTTTTTTTTTTAAAATAAAATTATAGTTTGGCTATTTTCTATATCAATTCAAAGAGGAATAATTCAGTATTTACAATTAAACGCTTAGTTTTTGTTCTTAAAGTATTACACAAGGGTTCATATCCTGATGCTTGTGTTTTTATTTGTCTCTACAGACCATAGACACCACTTTCATTATGATAGAAGATGAAATTGTTTTGTTTCTCTTATTTATTTATGTATTTTTCTCCAGCTGAAGGAGTATTCCCAAAAGGCTGTGGAAATCCTGAGAGCACAGAACCATATCCTGACAAATCACCCCAACTCCAATATATACAAGTATGTTGATAGATACTGAAATCGAAACATTCAATCTTATAACAGTGAGAATGCAACTATTGGGCATCATCTACATAAAATTACATGTGTTTTTTTTCTGCAGCACACTCTCTGGATTAGTGGAGTTTGATGGCTTTTATCTGGAAAGTGACCCCTGCTTGGTGTGCAACAATCCAGAAGTTCCCTTCTCCGTGAGTGAAACACACCCTCACACAACAGGCATATTCTTTTAAAAAAGTGCACAGGCAGTCAAGCTAATTAAAATAATTTTTACATACTAGTAAATTTCACAGGGGAAGGCTTAAAGAGAGATGGTATTGGTTTCAGAATTTGAAAACCCCCTGCCAAATGCAAAACTCTTTGTATTAACTGTGTAACATAGCTGGTTAGTTAAACAATGATGAAATACAGTTATGTTGATAGAAACATCCTCTAAACGTAGGTATAAACAGTTCTCAGTATTGTTTTAAGCATAGTTTTAATTTTTATTTTATTTTCATCCACCAGAATATAAAACTGTCATCCATCAAAGTAGACACCCGCTATACGACCACACAACAGGTTGTCAAGCTCATTGGTAGCCACACCATCAGCAAAGTCACAGTGAAGATTGGTGACCTCAAACGCACCAAAATGGTCCGCACCATCAATCTCTATTACAACAACAGGACAGTCCAGGCGATCGTGGAGCTGAAGAATAAGTATGTCAGCAAAGAGCTGCTGTTCTTTCTTGCTTTTAGTTTTCATATTATTATGGTAAATTCTAAGGTGCAAAGATGTAGTATCAACTTGGAAGTTTCATTTTAATTTACTTTTTGGGCATTAATTAGGAGTTCTTAACTTTACGGTCTTTTTTCTTTTCTTTTTAGGCCTGCTCGTTGGCACAAAGCCAAGAAAGTTCAGCTCACCCCGGGACAAACAGAAGTAAAGATTGACCTTCCCTTACCTATCGTCGCTTCCAACTTGATGATTGAGTTTTCCGATTTCTACGAGAACTACCAGGCTTCCACTGAGACCCTGCAGTGTCCACGCTGCAGTGCTTCCGTACCGGCCAACCCCGGTGTGTGTGGCAACTGCGGTGAGAATGTGTATCAGTGCCACAAGTGCAGGTGAGCCCTGTGTTTCCTCTGCGGTTCTTAAAGAATTGAAGACACTTTTAGATTTATTGGATTTTTACTATATGGTCGACACTTTTCAGGTCTATCAATTATGACGAAAAAGACCCCTTCCTGTGCAACGCCTGTGGTTTCTGCAAATATGCCCGATTTGACTTCATGCTGTATGCTAAACCATGTTGTGCTGTGGATCCTATTGAAAATGAGGAAGACAGGAAAAAGGTAGAAAAAAAAAAGAAGCCTCTTCTAGGACAAGAAAAGCATTTAAAGGAATTGGTTAAAAATAGGCTTACCATTCCTAAAAGTCAGACTACAAAATGTTTTGTCCCTTTTTGCATAGGCTGTGACCAACATTAACACCCTGTTGGACAAAGCTGACCGGGTCTACCACCAGCTGATGGGTCACCGGCCTCAGTTGGAGAGTCTCTTGTCTAAAGTCAATGAGGCAGCACCGGAGAAGCCCCAGGTCAGTCAAGAGGGACTGAAAGAGCACTTGACCTAAATAAGCACAGCTTGTACTAATGCAACCTGCACATGCTGCAGAGATCATTTATGTTTTTCTTCAGTCTCTATTTTAGCTCTATTTCTACAGTTTTATCTAACAGTATTTTCTCTTGTCTTTTATTTCTTTCAGGATGACACTGGAGCAGGAGCAGGACTTGGTGCATCCTCTGCTAATGTGAACAGATACATTCAGCAACTGGCTCAGGAATACAGTGGAGATTGCAAGACCTCATTTGATGAACTCTCCAAGATTATACAGGTTAGGAAGAAAATGCAGTTAACTTTCCTGATATCTGTACCCTTGTTTTCTTCCTGCTCTCATACAATTGTGCCCCTTCCTTCTTTGTTTACAGAAAGTGCTTGCATCTCGTAAAGAGCTCTTGGAGTATGACCTACAACAGAGAGAGGCTGCCACCAAGTCATCTCGGAGCAGCAGTAGCCACCAGCCCACCTTCACCGCCAGTCAGTACCGCGCCCTCTCTGTGCTGGGATGCGGCCATACATCCTCAACCAAGTGTTACGGCTGTGCTTCAGCTGTTACAGGTCACTGCATCACACTGCTCCGCGCACTGGCCACCAATCCAGCCCTTCGGCAGATCCTAGTCCTTCAGGGTCTCATCCGTGAGCTGTTTGAGTATAACTTGCGTCGAGGTACAGCAGCCATGAGGGAGGAGGTGCGCCAGCTGGTCTGTCTCCTCACTAGGTATGTCCTTTCCTTCACATATTTTCATGTGACAATTAATTGCCTGACTTCAGTTCCACATATAAGCAATGATAGTATTGTAAGTTGTTGGAACGATAACATTGAAATCTCAGCTTTTTGCTTTTTAACTTTCTATGTTAATACACGCTGTATATAATGGTGTTTCATTGTCATTTGGTCTCCTGTATCCTTACATGTTTTTTTTTTTTCCTTGTCTCTCTATCTTTTGCTTCAGAGATCACCCAGAAGCCACTCAGCAGATGAACGATCTGATCATTGCCAAGGTGTCAGCTGCCCTCAAAGGTCACTGGGCCAATCCTGATCTGGTAGGTCTCAGAGGTCATACTGAAAATAATTTAAACCCAACAAACATTGTTTTTGTGTTTTGTTTTGTTTTTGTTTGTTTTCCAGAGTCGCTGTGACTATGAACTTTACTATAAAGAGCTCCGATTTTAAAATACACACACTGTTTTTTGTTTTTCCCCCATCAGGTTAGTAATTTGCAGTATGAAATGCTGCTGCTAACGGACTCCATTTCAAAAGAGGGTGGATGCTGGGAATTACGGTTGCGTTGTGGTAAGCATTAATAATATACTTCAATTATGT
>NW_005187450.1:3197574-3199515 GCF_000239375.1 Pundamilia nyererei
TTTGGTTTGGTTATTTTTGTCTGACCAAATCAGTCTCGGTCTACATAGGGTGGTATTGATTAGACACCTGGAACTATCGCTCTTCTTCTTCTTTTTTCCTCTAATATTATTTTGAAAGAGGTTTTGTTGGATTAAAGCAGTTAAGAGTCTTCGACTAATAGTGTTGTATCTTTTGTTTTGTTTTCCCTCACTCCTTCCCCATATGTAGCCCTCAGCCTGTTCCTCATGTCTGTCAACATAAAGACACCGGTAGTGGTGGAAAACATCACACTGATGTGCCTGAGAATCCTGCAAAAGCTGATTAAGCCCCCTGCTCCCACTAGCAAGAAGAACAAGGTAAAAAAAAAATTGCTGCATGTTTAAAATAGATAAATATAAGCATATCTGTTGTGTCGGTTACCACTTGGTTGTATTATGCCACCTAACAAAGTTATGTGTGTTTTCTGTTTAAAGGATGCTGCCATTGAGTCTCTGACTACAGTCAGGCCCTACAGTAATGAAATCCACGCCCAGGCCCAACTCTGGCTCAAAAAAGATCCCAAAGCATCTTATGAGGCCTGGAAAAAGTGTCTTCCAGCAAGATGTAAGTATCATGTCTGAACGGTTTACATTATCTGAATGTCACAGGTTTATTCATTTATTGTATGTAATGAAATAGGAGCACTCAATAAACTTCTCATTGTTGTCTATCGCAGGTCAGGAAACGATGTCAAAACCTCAGGGGAAGGCTGAGTTACGGAAACAGTATCTACTTGAGAAGTATGTGTGGAAGTGGAAACAGTTCATGAGGTCTAGAAAAGGAGAAGGCCTTTTCCCGCGCCTGCTTAAACTGAGCCACAACAACTGGCTGCGACAGGTAATAATTAAAAAATAAAAAATCAGAAAAATGTTGTTTGCTTTGTTGGTTAGTTCACAAACCGGTAAATGCAATTTCTTAAAAAATGCTAACTTTAGCTCTACTTTTTGCAGGTTCTTTTCACACCTGCCACCCAGGCTGCAAGACAGGCAGCTTGCACTATTGTGGAGGCACTTACCACAATCCCTAGCCGCAAGCAACAGGTCCTGGACCTGCTCACCAGGTACGAGTCTCAACAAAAAGCCAGAAAATCATGACATGCTCTATTTTGAATTTCATATACATAAATTAGGTTGATAATTCCAATGAATTTGGATATGCTTAGCAATATAGCATAACTAGTTAAAGATGAATAGCTCTTATCATGTATTTCCATGATTTTATATTTGCTGGAAAATGAATTATCGGGCAGAAAAATAATATTATTTTAAATACTTTACAGATAAAGTGTTAAAGAAGAACATAATTCTGTGCTTAATAATGAAAGAAAATGCGTCTCAGGCAGCTCACTTATTGCATAGTTTCTCAAGCAAAAGGATGAAAACTGTTAAAGTGATTAAAAAACTGTCCTTCTTTAAGTTATCTGGATGAACTGAGTGTCGCTGGAGAGTGTGCAGTGGAGTATCTGGGTCTGTACCAGAAGCTGATTAAGCCAACACACTGGAAGATTTATCTGGCTGCCCGGGGAGTCCTGCCCTACATTGGCAACCTGATCACCAAGGTATTATTTTAACGTTCAAAGAATGTAATTTTATAGTCAGATAAACACTGGTGTTTTTAAGTTAGTATCTTCATAGTCCTGTTCCTTTCCCAATTTCAAACAACTGAAGTGTCACTAGATCCATTAGAAGTGCTCCTATTTCAGTATCTTATCTTGTTTATTGCTATGATCAGGAAATAGCCAATCTGTTGGCTCTAGAGGAGGCTACACTGAGCACAGACTTGCAGCAAGGCTACGCCCTGAAGAGCTTGACTGGTATGTTAGTTTCCATCTTTAGATTTTCAGCATATATACAGATTGAGTGGTACAAATTACTTTTATACCACAATTAAAGTTGCAGCTAATTCAGAGTTTCCTGAAACTT
>NW_005187450.1:3200265-3201623 GCF_000239375.1 Pundamilia nyererei
AATCTGGAGTAGGGCTGGGCCATATCATACCGTTCAGGTAATACCAGTGTAATATTAGGCAATGATAAGAAAATGAAATATCGCAATAGAATACGGGTAAAACGCGCATGCGCAGTGCCTTTGTTTTCATACGCACATGGCAGAAAAAGCATTGCGGCTACGGAGAATGAGAAGGGCGAAAGCGGATCGTTGAATGACAGATGAACCAGAATTGGTTTATAGATGCAACTTCAGTGGTGTGGAACTGGTTTGGCTTTCGTCTGTCAGATGCACACCAAAGCACTATTTTGTAGAGCATGCAAGCAGGCCGTTGTTATTAACGTGTTTTTCGGAAAATAAGTCGCTCTTAAAATCCTTTGATTTTTCTGAAAAATTGACAGTGCCCAATATAATTCTTATGTATGAATTCTGGTTGTGCTTACTGACCTCGAACTGATTTATGTGCTACACGGCGCTCGAAAACCTGTCAAAAAATGTTTTAGTACAGTTTTAGTACTAAGCTACAGAGCTGCACCGCTTGACAGATTGTCGGAGCATTACAGCTACCGTAGTCAGGAGTCTCCCGGAGTGATATGTACTGTGCTTCAACATAATATTACTGTATTGTGTGTATAACCTCTTTTTAAGTTTTGTGGATATGTCGGCCAATTTCCACTGGAAATGCCTTTTGGTTAAACTGTCAGCAAGGAATTTGCATTTGCACTGTTAATTTTTTATATAACTTTAATGCACTTAAAAAAGCTGCTTGTTTAAGTGAAAATACATTGATTTTTTTTTTTGCGCTAATAAAGTTGTGGAGTTGTAAAGTATTTTGTCTAGTGTCAATTATATCGTTATCGCAAATTTTCAAATATATATCGTGATAAAAATTTTTGGCCATATTGCCCTGCCCTAATCTGGAGCATTTGTTTCATTCACTATCTAGGAAGAGAATGAGGTGACAGAGTTCTTTGTGACGCTGGAAAAGGATCCTCAGCAAGAGGACTTTTTGCAGGGTCGCATGCCAGGAAACCCCTACAGCAGCAACGAGCCCGGCATCGGTCCTCTGATGAGGGACATCAAAAACAAGATCTGCCAAGACTGCGACCTGGTGGCTCTTCTTGAAGATGACAGTGGCATGGAGGTAAAGTAACCTTACATTTGAGTTGCTTTGAAGGTTTCCTTTTCTTGTGAAATTATAAAAGGTGACACAGTTCAAGAAAAAATTACCAGATGTGTTTTTTGTTTTGTTTTGGGGTTTTTTTGTTTTTCAGCTTCTGGTAAACAACAAAATCATTAGTTTGGATTTGTCAGTGGCAGAGGTCTATAAGAAGGTGTGGTGTCCTACAAATGAGGTGAGACTCACATTTTCTATGAAT